>NW_020956323.1:11259-175532 GCF_003031625.1 Empidonax traillii | reverse complement strand
ATTGCTGGAGAAACTCAAAAGATACGTAGATGTTAAAAAAGCCTCCTGCTTGGAAGAGAAGACTTAATGTTGCTGAAGCCTGAATCTAATCTAATTTAGATTTTGTGAGTAGGACATGGAAGAAAATGGTCCTAGTAATAACTAGTTCCACCATCATGTTTTAATAAGGGAAGTGAATGTTTTTTCTCTCTGTGCTTGTGGTGGGAGAAGGCACAACAACAGAAGTATCTGTATACTTAACTACCTGTGTCCCTATCATAAAAATATTTAGTGTACCTTTCACTCTTTTGGACATATTTAACTTCAGGAATTTTCCGTTTTTAAGTTCATTATAAGAGCAACAAAATATACAAATTACAGTAATATGAGAGACGCATTGCAAACTATACCTTCCAGCCAATTTTTAGTTCAGCATCCATTTTTAGTTCAGCTCTGCCAATGCAGCAATATAAGATTTCAACAAAAGAGGATGTTTTTCCTGAGAAACAAAATTTCCTAGTGATCTGTATTAGGTATTGTTCTGAGAATGCAAAATGTATGGTTAGACTGATAAGTCACCTCTTTGACTTATAAAAATATATTCACATGGATTGCTAAAACAGTTTTGCTTAAGGATAACGGTGTAATAGATACAAATTAATCCCATAATTCCTTAAACCTCAGTAAATATATTACAAATGTTTAGTGTCTGTTGTGGCAACATAAAGCAGAACTCCTAATTAGTCTAAACAAAACAAATCATAGGAGAGTTTAAAAATCTGTTTCAAATTTCAGAGAAAACCCTCATAGATTTGCCTTACTATTTTTTTTTTTTCACATCTTGAATCAGATGTGAACAAATGTGTTTGTATGTGTGTGTTTTCCCCAGAGGACTGAGAAGAATGTCGTGTGAGAATTATCTTTTCCACTCACAGTCATGCTGCTATTTGGTCACATTTCAATCCAATGAAAGAGAAAAAGAAGGTAGGGGGAATTGAAAGCACAGCACAACTGCTTAAATAATTTCAAACTTCAATGGTGCTGCAACCCTTAACAGAAGGCAGAGCTCAGTTGTGTCTGTGGAATGGTTCCACATTTCTTAAAAAAAAAAAAAAGCTAATAATTTTCAAAGGCTTGGACATTAACTAACACAGAAGATATATTACTTATAATTGTTTTTCTTTCTGTCTTTTTCTGGTGAACTTGTGCTTTCTCCAAGTCAGAGAGGCAAATTTCCAGCAAGTAGGCTTCCTTCCCTCCTTCCTTGCCTTCATGTTTCACTTTTCTAAATTGTACCTTAAATATTTAAATTAAGACCATCTTACTTTTTGACTCGTTGATTGTAGTGACCTTGTTCTTTGTGTTCAGAAGGTGATAAGGAGTGGTCAGGTTTCAAGTCACATTGACTTTGTTATTTCAAGTGCTGAAGTATAGGAAAAGTCTGCTTTATTAAATCCCGAGTTATTTTTCTGTCTGAAACGACCTTGTCAGTAGTTTGTGCTTCTTGCGAAACAAAAGGCTGTATTTGGCTGCTGAAAAATCTACCAGAACAGTAAGGCATAGGAAGATGCTGATATTTTATCAACTAAGAAAGCACACAAAATACATGAAGAGGGAGGTGGAGCAGGACATTTTTAGATGTGACTTGATGAGAGCGCACTTGATCCCTCTGTCCATGTCACCAACAAAGATGTTGAATGTGCTGGTCCAATACTGACCCCTGAGAAACACCACTTTGCTCTCTATGTGGACATAGAACTTTGATTCCAACCCTTTGAGTGTAACCATCCAGCCACTTATCCAGCAAGTTGTCCATCGATCGAGTCCACGTGTCTCCAGTTTAGAGGCAAGGATGTCATGCGAGACACTGTCAAATGCTTTGCACAAATCCAGGTAGATGATGTCAGTTGCTCTTCCCTCATCTACCAACGCCATAAGCCTTCTGATTAAAGCAAATTAGGAAAAATTGCAAGTTATATGTAAAGTGGCTTGCTGTGTTAGAGCTGAATGGAATATTTTCTGTTATTTTAGACTGCTTAATGTATTTCTATCACTTAATATGTTGGCTTTATTGTATTTTTGCTTCAATTCTCTTAACGTTCGAGTTTTTACTTTGGTTTTCTATGTTTATGTTAGAAAGCAAAATTTGTCCTTTGTTCTTTTGAAGTTAAGAGCTGTGTCTAGTTTTGGCACGAGCTAGCTAGCTAAGCACTGGGAAGCAGACTTTAATCCTCTAGTCAGTGTTTTTTCAAAATGTAGCAAAAGAGATTCTTGTGTCAGGCTAACACATTTTTCCAAATGAACAATCAACTGCTACAGTAATTTTTAGTCATATCCACCAAAATCATGATGAAAAATTAAATTAGCAGAGTGATGAAGTCTGTAAGGTTCAAAAATTGCTGGCATTTGGTGCCTTTTTACTGCTCTGTCTTCTGAATCTATTATGGCATCATCACTGCAGTACCAGGCAATGGGAGAGCTCTGTGTATGCTGGAGGTCCCTTGTGTGTCAGTAATGAAGCTCCAGTTCTGAGAAGTACTGGGGTCTATCCTTATCCAGAAATACTTTTTATAGTGCCTACTGAAGGCAATGAGAAAGATGAAGCCAGAGGAGAGTTGAATGCTTCAATAAATTGTAGTTGCTCAGACTGCTCTGCAATCATTCTTATAGATGGTCCAGCAAGAAAAGTATTGGATAACTAGAATTGGATTCTCCTGTCCGTTTATTGGAAACTGTGAAGTCAGCCACTGAAATGTTTTCTGGGTCATTCTGTTTTCAGTGAGTTACAGCTGCAGTCATCTTGCACTTCTAACTTGAGTACATAATATTTAAACCCTGGAAATGCAAAAGCACTTTATGCACACAGAAATCACGAAGTTCTCCACTGGAATAAAGTTGTTTCTGAGTGAAATTGGAAGCTGGTGCGTAAGGACAGTCTTTATACATCATTGGTCTGAGGAAGTAATGAACATGTCTCTGGCTGAGCCTGCAGAAAAATGTGGGTCTAGCATTTTCCTGTTTTCTGAAAGAACTCCCTTCTGTCATGAAACTGAGTATATAAATTTAGACCTGTCTGAGATGAAGTGAATCACACATAAAACTCCCTGCAATCCCTCAGGTCTTCCTTTGGAAGCTTTGTGACAGTGTTTCTTTCATGAAATAATATCACTGCAGCCCCAGGAGATGGTAACAACCATGTATTACCACTTCTGGAATGATTTGGAAGGCTTTTTCCACCAAGATATCCCAAGTATGGAAAAAGTCATGCACATAGTAAACCCTCCTATGTTTTATTGGTTAACTGTATTATACAGGAAAGATTTCTCTCAGTGTCACACATACACCTGCACTCCCTCAAATTCCCAAACAATATGCCACCCAACAGTATCTAAACTCCTGCTGTTCAAAGGCAGAAACAATAAATATTGATCTTGCATTATAGCATGCTGTAAGCCTTTCTCATCCTGGGATGCTCTTAAGTCTCCATCTGTACCACAGGTTGAAAATGTGTTGTGGCAAAGTTCCTGACTAAGGCTGCATTCAGAATTTTGGTAGTAAATGGTGTACAGAAACCTGAAGAAATAAAATGAAAGAAGAAAAATTAAAATTGTCCTGCAATGTGATTAAACACAGCAGCATTTAAAGGAAGGAACTGGTCCTTTTTCCATAGAATAAAATTATGGCATAACATCCTCTCTAAAGTTAAGTCATAAGGAACTCTTTTGTGCACCTACTGGAAAGTAGTATATTTCCGTATGCTCATGAATGTGGAAAACAGGGATCTGGAAACTTTGACAATGGTAGCTACCATCTCCATGTGTATTTTTCTGCTTTGTATGGACTTGTTCAGTGCCTACTAAGGTAAATGGAAAGACTCCTGTTGATTCCAGTGCTGTTGGACTCATTCTTCTGTATATCATTCAAGGGCTTATTTCATTATCACTCTGCTTCATCACCTGATATTCTTGCTCTTTTTTGAGTGTAGATAAGGAGATTTCTACAGTCAGTGTTTCACTCTAACCAGTGTGATTAGGTGATTCTTGATTTTGTCTTATCACATGTACTTGGAATTGGCATCTTCAGTGCAGCAGAGAGTAAGAAAGAAAAATAAAAAAGTCATATATTTCTCTCTGTGAAAGAGGGAGATATTTTTTAAAAGTGAAGGAGAAAAGAGCTTTTGACATCCATAAGCAGTCAGCTTGATGACTGTGAGCAGGAATGATGTGAGGATTGTATTTTAAGCATCTTCCCTCTGTTTAATTTGCTGTTCTAGCCATTGTTTTCTTCATTAGCTTAGTTTCAGCTTGATAATTTGTTTTCTTTATTTTCTTTGCTATTACTTACTTGGCCATTAGAAAACCCTTTCCTTCCAAAAGTTCTTTGCCCAGATTGTTTCCCGTAACAACAAAAATAATGGGGAAAAAATACTCCTTTTAATAGCAGTTCAGTTCATCCTTTGGTACTTATATGCAGTCACCCCTTCAGTGGGATTTGCACTCACATAACTGAAGCTAAAAATCTGGCCTTGTGCATCACAGCCTACTCCCATGAAACTACATGTAACTGCAACAAGGAACTGTAATAAAGCAGAGTAAGACTTCATTTATGTTTCAAAACTGAGGAAATAGTATGGTTAATCATCTCATAGTGTTTGCATACCTATCCTTCCTTCACATCCTCTTGTACTGTGGCTGACGGCTAATCTTTCATTATATCACGCACTTGAGACTTGGTCTGGCTAATAGACTAAGTGGAAAAAACGTGTCAGTTATGACTTCTTGGCCTTTCATTATATCACAGATTTTGCTGTGGGAAAAAAATTGTTCTAACGGTACTGTTCATTCAACCAGCTCCTGTGGGAAGGGACTTGGTGCACTCACCCATCCCTGGTACTGGTCACCCAAGAGTTATTGCACTCAGAAGGTCAGCAGAGCATTGCTGGCTCCTGTGATGTGGTCAAAGGAGAGCTTATGTGAGCACTTGGACAGATAAGTTGTGTGGTGGGTGATCGACTATGAGAGTGCTTTTATTTAATTCCTAACCTCTAGGCCCAGGCAATATACATGCCCAAGAGTGCTGAGGGTATCTAGAGAGAAGGACGAGTCTTCACTAGTTGCCAACAACTTTATATGACATTAATGGTGAGCAGAAAGATTCAATAGTAGCTAGTGACAATGTCAGAGAAACCCTTCAGTCTGATTATGCTATCACTACCCTGATAAAAAATTTGGAAAACAATCAACAACAAACCCACATTATTAAAAGCTGGACAGATAATCTTTCAAATAAAGAGAGTCAAAACCACATATTAGGTAATATAATAATATTAATTTTTACTTTTCCAATTGTTTCATACCTATATAGTTTTTGACTATTAAGAGTGAGCCTAAATTTTCAAGGGGAAATTGTAGAAGACCTATTGTTTTTCACAGCCACTACCAACTTGAAAACCTAACAGCACATTCATTTGTATTTCGATTTATTAGGAAGCAGGCTTAAATGAACTTGCTGGTTGGAATCTAAATAAGTCATCCTGACTTTCTGCTTTGCACCTGAAGAAGCAGCTTTAGATGGCTGCTGCCCTCTGTAGATACTGTATACTATCAGTATAACCTTCTCAAGAAAATACTAAGTAGGAAAGAGAATTGTTGATAAAGGGAGAAAATTGCAGTACTAATGTACTTTGCTGTAACCATTCCCTGCTGAAACTTGAGGCAATAGTCCCAGTGAGGCTTATGGAATAGCTCAAAAAACCATTCCTCTATGCAATGTTTTTCTTTTTGTGCTGGGATTTTTTCCTAGAAATAATGTATAGATAAAGTGATTTGTTTGGGGTTTTTTTCTTTCAAAATATCATTAAATTTATTGCTTAGAAATTGTTATAATTTTCTATTGGTTTATTTATTACAGAAGAAAAGAGACTGAACTGAGGAAGAGTGGGAAAATAATGATAATATTTCTTTCTTGAATAAGAAAAAGGTAAGATTGAGAGGACCATAATACTGCAAGTACTTATTTATTGCATAATAATAACAATGAGGTAATTTTTTAAGATCCCACATGCTAGCAGCTTTTGATTTAAATTTATTCAGACCTTCACAGTTTTGGCTGCCTAAAATCTGATGATTTAAAATTCACGATCCTTTCCAATTAGCTGAGACAATGAGTCCACTGTTTATGCCACTGTATTAACCTGTTCAGCATTAGAGAAGAAAAAGTTACATTTCACTTTGTAGCAGCATGTTGGGGTTGTATGTATTTCAGGTTCCTTGATTTATACTATCTCCAGTTTGGGTTTGTTGAAGGGAGGTTTTGGTTTTTTTTTTTGCTTTCTCTCCATTCCCTGGAAGCTATAAATCCCCCAATTTTTCCTGGGTTTTCGGGGGTTTTTGGGTTTTTTTGTGGTTTTTTTTGTCCCAGGTACACACCTGTGAAGGAAATAATGCTCCCCATACGTGTTCATTGTTCCCATTGCTGGTGTCTCTGCAAATCACTCGAGTTTTCCTAATAAGATTGGGTTTGACCTTTTTAGAAGTTCTCAGATGAAGAATTTAACTGCACTCTTTAGCCTCAAAAGAGATAGACTTCCCTGCCACTGCCCTTATAAACAGCTGTAAGAAACAGTAAAGCATGATTGTTCCAAAATCAAAGCCAGGCCTCAGAGCTGTTCAGGAGTGTGCAAGCATTAGGCAGCCAAGGTCTGGCTGCACCTTCTCAGAAGGGTGGTGCACCAGATGGAGAGACATCCTGAAGAAGGAGAGCAGACAGACTGACAGATGAGCAGACTTCATAACAGAGGAAACTAGAGAGAAGCCCTTTTGCTGACAAGCTGGCTTAGGCAGGAGAACACTGTCCAGTGCTTTTAGTGCCTCCATGTTCCAGGCAAGGGCATTGTGTTGTATGTGCTGACTGCTGGGGTGGTGGCCCCCTCGTTTCTTGTGATGGCACTGGAAGTGGTGTGACAACACAGGGAGCCCTGTGATAGAACTGACCCATCTGAGAACTAATCTTGCTTGCTGGTTTGCTGTTATGGTTTTGGCTGGTGTGATTAGTACTTGGACAGATTAGTTCTTTCTTCTGGCTCTCCTCAACCCCAAGAGTGTGTGCAGGCACATGCTGGAGACACTCTCTGTAAGGACAGTGGAGGAAGGTGGTGTCTCTTCTGTCAGAAGATTGTGACTTATCTAGGCTGAAACTATAGCTCGTGTCAACAAAATATTTCCTGGGTTCATGAAAATAAATGAAGTAAAACTCCTTTTTCTGTCAATGAAACTTTCTCCTGACTAGAGTTGTCTATGAGATCCAGAATCTTAATAGCTGCTCAGGCCAGAAGAGCAGAAAGTAGATCTGAACCAATAGGTTCTTATGAAAGGAAGGAAATGATTGAGGAATTTAGATTAATATAGTAGATACTGATAGCTACCTTTCAGTTGCCTAAAGACAAAATGGAATAGTTTTGTTAATTTATATATGATTTCAATATTATCTCATTTTAGTAAAGAACAAATAAATGAATGAACAATTATGAAAGCCAAGACAAGGATCTCCAAATTTCTATTCAGATATTACAAATATTCTTGGAAAATGTCTCAACAAGTTATAGAACTTAATAACAGACATCTGGATATTTGAACTGTCCATTAGAATCTGGGGCTGAAGATGTAAATGTTTTGTTATTCAAACAGTAGGACTACACTGAACTTGAAGATCTACAGGGCTGTTAAATTTGATAAGAGTTTTCCCACAGGGAGTGCAAAAGGAAAGCACTTTCATTTGATTTTGATAGCTAAATAAAATATAGCTCATCCTTTCTGTACAGTTATAATAGCAGAAATTGCATTTTTGTTTTTTTCTCATGTAGGAAAAGATCTATCCTAAGTTATCTTGGCTGTACTAAAGCTTTGAAAAAGCAGGTACACACTGATAGCTACTTTAATAATGAACAAAACACAAGGAAGTCAGGATCTTTAAAAATTATGGTCTGTAAAGTTTCAATTCTTTTAACTATGGTAGTTTGCTAACTTGTAAGCAAGGTAATTATACATGGATAAACTTGGTTCTAGAGAGTGATTCAGCAAAGTAAACAGAAATTTATTTTATTTAATTTAGTTTTGCAAACAAATTCTAAATCCAGTATGAACAGAGCTTGTAAAAGTGTGATTCCTAGCAGTTTTAAGTATTAATGTGTTTTCCCCTTTTTGCAGGTTTTGCCTATAATAAATTCACTGAGCAAGACATGCAGACTTCTACCCAATGCTATGAAAATTAACCAAGGCACACTAATTTCAGGAAATCTTCAAAGGTACAAAAATATGATGCTTATTCAGTAATTAATTAAACCAAAGAAACCATCAGCATGTGCTACATAGCCTAAGTCTTATGTCAGGTCAATAATTAAGCTGTAGTAAATCTTCTGGAGATTCTATTCTGCCAAACTTTAAAGACTCAAGACTAACTCAAGGACCCTTTATGTTTTAGTAAGCCAGTAAATGATTACACAGATAGCTTTTCAATCTGAAGTTTGCTACTATTAACTTTCTATTTTTTAGGACATCCAGGAATGGTGTGTTTTGTGGTTATTGAATAATATCCTGTGAACAATATGTATGCCTTTCGTGAGTTTATGAAAAGGAATATTTTATAGACTTCAGTGATGTCAAGATAAAAGTGCACTTTTCCTGCAGGGAAAGATATACATTAAGTGAAAAGTAATGGTTTGGAATTTTCCCTTGTTTATGTGAACATGATGATTATGAAAACTTGAACCTAACCTCACTGTATGCAGCTGGTCATGGTAAAGAGAGAGCATTATGCAAGCTGTCGTGTTGGACTCTGCCAAAGTAATTCCAAAATATATGCAGTAGTTACGTGCTTTCAAGGGCTGGCTGACTTCTAGGTGGAATTAGGAGGTCATAGCAAGTTGTGTGGTGACCTCGTGATGTGGGAATTATGGCACTAGACTGAATATCAAATCATACGTCTCAGCTTAACAAATAAAAATACAAAGCCACATGACAGAACACAGAGCAGGAAGTTTGAAATGCTCTGAGATTCATTTTTTCCCTTAACTGTATTATTTTCTGTCACCTCATTTACATAAACTATTTCTGGTTGAACAATTTGCAAACACATGTGATTTAGTAGCAGGTATATGTGTGGCAGAGGTGAATTTGGATTTAAAATTAGGACATTACTCGCAGTGAAAGACAGCTGGTATACATCAAGTTTATTTCACGTGCAAGTTTTTGTATGGACTTTTGTTGGAACCACTTACTCTTTGACATGTTAGCTCATAGTTTATTTTAATTACAGAATATTTAAGTTTCCAGATCTTTAGATAATGTTTCATAATGATTGGAATTAATGTGAGATTATTCAAACTGCTTCATTTTCCCTCCAGATGTGTGGCAGTATGTTGGTCCCATATAAAGCACGTATTATTTTCTTGCATACAGCGTATCAGGATATCCAGGCTGTCCTATACCATCTATACCAATGATCTAGTTAATAACTTCATTTACATCTTAATGTTCTCTACCAATTTCATCTAAATTTTTACTAGGCTTATCTGTATTTTTCCTAGGTTTCTCTTAAAGAGGTTAACTAGACTAGGGGCAAGAAAATGCATGCCTTAGATTTCCACAGAAGCTGAAGTTATGAAATAGTATCGTTTCAATGAGTGATCTTGCTTTTGATGAAGAGAATGCATTGGATTATTTTTTGCCATACCTTTTGGTTCTACTCGGTGAAATTACAAGTGACCATTTCAGCCATGTTCCCGGTCTACCCAAGGCAGGAAACACAAATAATCTTGTGAAGAACGTTATATTGGAAGATTTCCAAGCAATTTTTGCAGATCCAAAGGTTAATTTTTATTTCTTTTTAAAACTTGGATATTCTTTATCTAACCTGAAACTCTAGTGTTTCACTCTTTATTGACTACCTCATCTGCCATTCTAGAGAGATTTTGCAAGAAAAGTTTATAAACATACTTTTTCTTGACAGATTTTGGGTCATAGTGTCTCATACAATGAACCTATAACTGTGAAGTATGCATAAATGTAATTCATATTTGTCAGTATTAGGAATTCTTTCAGAATATTTATTATGAAATAAAGTGTTATCACTTGCACCATGGATAAAATAGTTCCAAGAAAAATGAAAAGGCGGCTTTTTGACCTGAAGCTTAAAAATCACGTCTCTTATGTATATAATCTATTAATGACACACTCAGTGCAAAGACTTTCCTGGCACATTATCCGCTGACATTCCAAGAGCCAACTTCAGTTAATTAAGTTGAATACAACTTAACCCTTGGGGTTAGATTTTTTAGAAATGTAGTCTCATTACTGCACACATACATATCCCAGTCCCAGTTCCAAGTAGATATATATGGTTCCCAGTTTATTTTGGGGAATTATAAGAACTTGAAAAACCCATTTTAGGTCACCTGAAATGAGCACGATCTAGAAACAAGAACTGCAGAGGCTTGCAGGACTTAAGAGAGTGAGTCCGCATGAGGTCAAGAGTACTGGAGTGATTAGCGATATCTCCAAGCAAAAAATCTGGGTGTATGGTAAGATGGGTTTCACAGAATAATTTTCAAAAATCCCAGCAGGCTGGGAGAGGCTGGGAAACTTAGGAACAGAGTCATAGAACTTGTAACGTTTTCTTGCAGTTCACTGCATCACCCTTCATTTTAGTTTATGCACACTGAGGGCACAGTCACTTGTCTATCAGCAAAGATATTACTGAATGTCCTGCTAGAAGGTGTACAGCAAAACTACAGTCTTTTTGTAGGGTTTCTCTTTCTGTGCTGTGATGTTTTGCTGTTATTAGCTGTCTACACGGGATGCAGGCAAGTTGTGTTGAATCTGCATCCAGGATCTTGTCAAGCGTCTTCATCTCCTTATCTAGAGGGTTTTTCTTCGTCTCCTGCTACAAGGTCACGAGGAAATACCTACCAGAAATAGGGAAGTCCCTTAGGAAAATCCTCTGATACAGAAGTACAGCTGTATGTTGCATGTACATACATGTTCAGACACGAACACACAGAAAGATTACCTGCTAATAAGCATGCTAAGAAGCTATTTGCTCCTGCGTCCATCCCAAGTGATCTCCGCCATCAGCGACTTTAGTTAGCACATGTATATCCCACTTTTGCAAACAAATGGATTCATTCTCAACTTCTTTTCCTCTAGTGTTGTCACATTTCTCAGTTTGGAAAAGAGGATTACGTAGAAGGGGATTATTAGCTGAAAGATAAGGGGGGGTTCCACCTAAAAGTGTTAGAGTAAGCAAATTTTGACTTTAATAGTTATAGCTGATAAAATCAGATATTCCAAGAAGACACAACTTTGCCCCTTCGTTTCCTCTCTATTTTGTGACTTTTTTGCCCACATCACATTACCTGGTAAACAAGTGCCCTTTCCATTTGTTTTTTTTTTCCATCACATCTTACACATAAACCCTTTCTGTTTCTCTATATACACTGTTGATTAAGATCTAGAGGGAGGTTTTTTTAAAGACCGTCAATATAGTAGAAAGTCTGTGATCTTGGGAGTTTTCCCTTTACAAACTGTGAAAACGAAGATTCTGGGATTTGCTTTTAGCGTATCTGTAACCTACCACATGTCACTTAACTTGTTTGCCTTTGTGGCTGCTCATCCCTATTAAATTAGTTCACACCAGTAGAGCTCCAAAGAGAAAGGATGAGGTTTTTCTCCCTCGTTTCCTCCTGCTACTTAGTGGGAAAGGGTTCTCAGCTGCTGATTATGTTGCTTCATTGGTTTTCTTGCTGGCGTGTTTCTCTGCACCGCATGTCTTAATGAGGAACAGGCGGTCAGCAGTTTGGTGGGCAGTATGCTGAGAGGGTATGCCTGGGAAAAGAGAGACAGGCAAGAGCAAAACAGATCCAAAGAGCTTCCTTTCTAACCTGCACCAAAATGAAGGCAGGAACTTTTGTATAAGTGTTCTCTTAAGATTACAAGATCAGGCTGTCAAATTGCCTGTCTCTGGAAGTATTTTTCCTAAAATTAAGTGGTGTTTTTTTTTTCCTGTAAGAGCCAAGTCACTTCCTTCCTATCCATTATCAGTCATATTACTGTGCCTTACTGGAGAAATGCACAATGCAAGGGCATCAAAATAAGACATGCACAGTCTGATAAAAATAATTTCAATATTTCATGTAAGGAGTGTTTTTAAGGTGGATTTTGTAAAGGAAGTATATGTGTCATTTTTTCCTCTATCCGTTCCAAATATTTCCATTCAAATGAACATTGAAGAAGAATTGGGTTTTTTATTAACCACACACTTCTACTGCCAGTAATTTGAGTTTTTTGCAAAAAGACAAAATATCTTTATTAGGAAGTAGACCTATAGCATCATTAAGATTGTAATTATCGTATAATCAGAGAGTCGTAGAATGGTTTGGGTTGGAAGATCATCTAATTCCAACTAAATTTAAAGATCATCCAGTTCCAACTACCCACCATGGGCAGAGACACCTTCCACTACACAAAGTTGCTCAATGCCCCATGCAACTTGGCCTTTAACACTTCCAGGGATGGGGCATCCACAGCTTCTCTGGGAGACCTGTTCCAGTGCCTCACCACCCTCAAAGAGAAGAATTTCTTCCTAATGTCTAATCTAAATCCATCCTTTTTCAGTTTGAAGCCACTCCCGTTTGTCCTATCACTTTGTAAAATGTCTTTGTAAAATGTCCCTCTCCAGCTTTTTGTAGGGCCCCTTTAGGGGCTTCTCTAAGGTCTTTTGGGGAATTTTTCTTCTCCAGGCTTAACAACCCCAACTCTTTCAGCCTGTGTTCATAGAAGAGGTGCTCCAGCCCTCTGAGTATCATAATGGCCCTCCTCTGGATATGCTCCAACAGTTTCCCATCCTTCTCATGCTGAGGGCCCCAGAGCAGCATGCAGCATTCCAGATGGAGTCTCATGAGAGCAGAGCAGAAGGGCAGAATCACCTCGCTCAGCCTGCTGGGTGCACTTCTGATGCAGCCCAGTACACAGTTGGCTTTCTGGGCTGCAAGTGTACATTGCCAGGTCGTGTTGAGCTTCTTGTCAACCAGTATCCCCAAGTCCTTTTCCTCAGGATTGCTCTTAATTCATTTCTGCCCAGCTCATATTTGTGCTTGAACAGCATGCAGGGCCTTGCATTTGGCCTTATTGAGCTTCATGAGGTTCACACAGGAACTATATCGCATGATGTACTCAGAGAATGGAAAAAATGAATACTGGAAAGGAAACTCTTTTCAGACTTTATGTATTAAGACCAGAACAACGAAAGAAAACAGTTAAAGCAAAACCATATAAACAGGCAGAACTGCCTAATGTGACATCAGTGGTGATATAAAGCAAAATGAAAACTAAATGCTTTTTGAGTGAGATATATGGATGAGACTGGCATTTCTTTACAGAGGACTTTTTTGGACATCTTGAAAAAAAATTGCATATCTGCAGCTACTTAAATCTACTTTCAATGAGAAAAGCACTTGAACATGTGTTTGTATAAGTATATGTGTTATTGACATAGCAATGAAGCAGCTTACTGACTTGGGGCCAAGAAACACTAATGGGAAAACTTTCCAGCATTTGTTGTTGCCTTGCAGTTTTACACATCTAAGACAGCATTTTTTTCTCATAGTTGCCTCAAGTTGTAATCATTTTCTCTACCTCCTCCTCAATCTGTTCCCAGAAGGAAGAAGAAAATGGCTTATTATCTGTGTCACATGAAGGTCTGGTCGGTTTGTGTCTTGACATGCAACCAGATTGTTTATAAGTGAAGTGCAGGCTCTCACCTAAAAAAATGTTGAGAAAGAAGATATTACTTCTGGGAAGAATTTCACCATGTTTCACACTTTATTCCTCACGAGGAAGAAAAATTCATGGGTTTCCAGCCAGTTTTCCAGTTCTTAATATATAGGAGTGTGTACAGAGGATAGAAGAGGTGTACATGAGAGATCCCCTTCTCAGCTCCTTCAGTGCTACACTGCAGTGAGAAAACTCATGTAATAGTTAGCTGATTAAGCTGATATTTAGAGGAATCAAGTCTCACCTCCTTGCTCCAGGCAAGATTTCCTGAATGACAGTGCTACAGTCAATGCTGTAGGGAAAATATTGCTTCACCATCTCACAGGACATAGACATTTAAGATTTTGTAGTGCTGGGATAATGCAGTAATGGGATGCTCGTAAATGCCAAAGAGAAATGCCAGGCTTCACGGCTCAGCAGCCGTGTATTGCACAGTGAGCATGTTTATCTCTAGGAACTGATCCTGGAAGCTGCAGGCCATGCCAGTTCCCACTGAAGGCATTCCCAGACGCCTCCGTGATCAGGTCCTGTAAGATGTAAATTAAGATGACTAAGGCAATAAAATATAACCAGTGATTAACATAGCAGGTCTTTATAGCCATTAATATTTATATATGACTGACTGACGATGTTCAACCATGCAACTAATTGAAAACAAATAAAGATTTGATGACACAGTAATTGTAACTGAAATGAAAACATTCTTCACCGGCATATTTAGATTCTTCTACACACATTAACTTTTTCTTTTAGGTAGGAGGCCTTCCCCACTCCTCTTCATAGTTTCAATGGTACCAAATTAAACTATCATGTACACTGTGTGTTTCTGAATACTTAAAACTGTGCACAGCTATTGAAATAAACCAGAATACCATAAGACAACAAAAGAAAATTTTTATATGGAAACTTGAAATTTGAATTTCAGTTGTGATTTAGATAAATTCGTAAAGATCTCAACTAATGGCCCCTAATGCCATGGAAGTGGTGAACTGTATTTGCACAGCCTCCTGCTTGGGTTACACTTAAAATTCTATAAGGATTATATTCTGTGATGTTCACAACATAGTGGATGTACATTACAGCTCAAGGTACTCAGCTGGATCATGATGAATTTTTAACCTTATGAAAGAATATTATAATTTAAGAATATTTTGGAGTAGAGATGTTGAGTTTTTTTTCTTGATTTTCCTTCTATTCACTACCAGGTGTTGTTGTATCACCTTCAGAGTGCATTGTCTGAAGCTCAGGTGCATGGTAATTATCTGCTGGGTCTCTGCTGAGACTTTTCTCACGATCTGAACATTATATCACACATATGGCACAGGCTGCAGCTAAAATAAAGAGAGGTGATACAGTAGTTAAGGTGAAGCATGATGCTGAAATACAACAGCAACAAAGATATAACTATTAACTCAAAGGATATTAACTGGAATAGACAGCATAAGGATACTTACAGTTATTATCTGGAAAAATTTGTAATAAGAGATAGCTGAGTGGATCTGTCTCATTCCAGGAACATATCAAAGGTAGAACAGCTCTGCTGTCCTCCTGACTTCTGAAAACTTTCATTAATGTGTAACTCTGCCATAAGACCACTATCATGTGTTTCCCGTGTCTTTTGTGGTTCATGATGGTTACAGTGATTGTGTTAAAGTTATGCAGCCTTACAAACATAACTTCTATCTAATAAATCACTATTACTAAAGGTATATAGGCTACATTAGACATATTCCTGTAGCAAAGATTTGCTGGCTACAAATTTTATATGCCCTATATAGACTTACTCATTAGATTATCACTATTATAACATCTGAACAAAACATGTATCTGTAGAAGAATTCTGGTTTTGATGTTGGATTAGTTCTGAAGTTTGCTATTCAGTAAACAGATATTGTTGAATAAGAAAGTATCACTTTGCAAGTTGAATTTTTTGTGCAGAACAACAATTTACGTGCATTATTGATCAGCATATCGAATAGCAACAAAATACTTCCATAGATCGGAGTTAGATAATTATGTAAAAGATTTCTGGCTCTTATGTTTCACTATTTTTTTTTTCTTTTGTGTAGACATGTTCTTTCTGTAAGTATAAATAAAGAAAAGCATTTTCTAGTAGCACTGTTACTTCACTATATTAAGAAAACAAGAGGGATCATTTCACCCATCACTGAAATGCAGCCATTTCAGTGACATGTAATTTTATGGATGCTAGGAAACTAAACAAGGGTTTAGTGATCAGTAGAATAATATATGCTGTTAAAACTGCACAGAAGAGGTAAGCAGGATAGAATGCAGCTACTTAATTAAAATATTTTGTGTGTGTCTCAAAGATGTTTATTTTAAATAATGGATACTTTCTTTAGGTGTGTGAACTCAAAGACTGCTTCGATACAGGGAGATGTTTGACCTGCTTCAAGCTATAAAAGAAGATTTGTGATTCTCCTAAGTCCACAAGCCCTAGATTAATGTTGGTGTCAAACTGATTCTATGTTAAGCTCATTTAATGTACCTCTGGGCTATAAGATGTTACTTTGCCAGCAGCAAAGGTCACATGTTTTCAGGTATTGACAGTGCAAGTAATGACAAGTTGTTTCTGTGTTTGAGTAGATTACGGTCTTTTTAGCTTCATTCAATGAATTTGGCAAAATGTAGCCTCTGCCCAAGAGGGCCTTGCACCTTTGAGCATACAGCTGGGGGCATTATTAAACCTCCGGCTCTGAAATCTATAGCTTCATTTAGTTCAGACCTCCCAAAGGAATTTTTATGCCCTTGGCTAAATAGCAAACAATTTTGAAGCTGACTTTACTAGGTAGAAATAGAATAATTTATATATTTAGTCCTTTTTAAGCATATTTTTTGTTTAGATTTATTTAGCTATGCCATGTCAAACTAGCTTTACAATTGCAGTTATAAAAACCAACAGTTTCTGTGAAACTTGCAACCGTCAGTCCTAAGGAAGGAAGCCTGATCAAATAGCTGAAACTCAGGAGCAGCGCTGAAGTGCAGCTTTCCTGGCTCCTTCCTAGGTTGTTGAGTGACAAAGTAAGCCGTGTAACAATAGCAAGATTTACACAGTGTTGTGAGTCATCTTTAACAGGTAATCAGAAAATGCATTGAACCACTTAGATGGGAGCCTGAAACTTCCCAAACAGTCACAGAGTACATATGACTCCTCCTGTATGTTTGAGTGGTGAAGAATGCTCAGAGGAAAGTTTTGTCCTCTAAGGCAAAAGGCAGTAAATGGAGTTTAGGTTAGAATTCTCTGGGAATAGCATGTGCTAAGTATTGTCAGACACCTGCAATTTGTGGGACAGGTTTTTTTCCTCCCAGACTGAGATCTGAGCAAGGGGAAATGGAAGCAGCTTACGGTGGATGACAAGGGGATGACTACCCCAGGTAGTTCTCTCTTGCACAAACACAGATACCTAGGTCAGAGCTACAGTCATGCTTCTCTGAGAAGCAAATATTTAGAGCCTGAAGTCATGTCCTCAGTCTCAGTGCTTGCTCCTCAACTCTTTCTACATCACCACAAAATTGTCATTTGATAAAGATCAGAAATGTCTAAAGAATGCCAGCACCCTGTCCCCACATCATGTGATCTAAGCTGCAGAACCAAGCCCTGCTCCTCTTCATCCCCAGCATATGGGTGTTGCCTGGAGCAGCTTTCCCAGGAGAGGTAGACTGAATATTTTATCACCATTGCCTGATGACTGAGGAACACCCTTGGGACTGGAGCTGGAGCTCCAGATGTCATCATGAGGGGGAGTGCTTGAACCTCAGGCTTCCAGTTTCTGATGGAACCCCAGCATCCCATGAGTTTTCCATGGCCGATGTGTGCCTCGCAAATTGGGCTCCTTCAGAGAATCATGCCTGCTTTGCATCTCCCAAACAGCTTTAGCTAAAAGGCAGGGTCTTAAGCAATTAGTGCAACACAGACAAGGTGACAACTGAGCAGACCCAGAAGCCTACCATTAGGCCTCCAAGGAACTTTAGGTATCTTAAACTGTGCAGTACGATAGGTATGGATTATTTTAATTGCTCTTGTGAAGTTAAGCTTCTAAGTTTCTCTGAAAGGGCACTGATGTAATTCATTGCATGCTTGCTGAAAAGCACATTGGTTCATGCTATAGTGACCCAGCTATTGTTAGACATTGTTAATTTGTTTGTATATGTGTCACAGTTCCTAGAAGTGTCTGTACAAGGGTTTAACTGAACCTGATTAGCTTTATCAACAGACTTGCACACAGACATGCTTTTCTCACATCTGTGCTGGTTTTTTCACTGCCTCCTTTCTCCTTTTGTCATATTTTCCTTATCACAGTTTCCCTAACTTTAACACTTCTCTGAACCTTTTCCTTTTTATTCACTTCCTAGTTGCCTTTTATCTTTGTGGAAAGGTGCAAAAGATGTAAAAATGGCAGATGGAAGATGAGACTAAATAAGATTTGAAAATGCAGTATAGTTTGCCCCCCAAGCTTTTCACAGCAAAATTTGGGATCTATGTGTGTGTGTGTGTGTGTGTGTGTGTGTGTACCTGTAGGTAGATAAAGAGATAGACTAAGGTGTAATCTCTAGCTATTGCTTTTCAGTATCTTTTCAGTAAAAAGAGTTGGCCAATAGCTCAAAAATGACACAAATTACCTCATCTACTGGATAGGATCCAGAGACCTAGATGTAGGTGTTAGTGTGTGCATATCTGGACTCCCATTAGAGGCAATACCATTTGAGTCAATACAGCCAGTGGAGCTTGGAGAGTTGCACCTGGACAGTCAAATAGTTTCCAGGCTCCACTAACTGTACAGGCTGGATTGCCCTCTGACTGTCATGGGAGCTTAGACACCTACCTCATGTAGTGACACCAACATTTTGGGAATTAAAATCTTAGTGTCTATGATGTAGAGGTGAGTCCCACCCAGTGAAATTATTTAATTAGATGCAGATGTACGTGTAAGGTAAAGACAGTGATTGAATTAAAATTAGTGTGATTTTAACATGAATGAATTCCAACCTATTCTGTTATGTGAGCCTCAGGGGTAATTAAAATCCAATGTATGGCTAACTTACTTTTATATGCATTTACCTATCACAGGAGGGATATATATGGCTGTATTCATGAGGCAAGTAACTCTAGATTATTTTTTTCATGTTTAAGATTCAGGGTGCTCAGTAAGCATTTAGTAATGCTAACTCCCATTAAGCACTACATAAGTCAATTACACTTATTCATATCCAATGAAAATATTAAAACCAGAAGTTAGAGAGCAAGTCCCGTAGAGTTTGAACAATTCCAGATAATGATTACTACCATAAAGTAAGAACACTCGTCACCTTCAGAAGTTGTTTAGCACTAAGCACAATGAAGGCCTCAAGGGCATGTTCGTACCACAAGAGAGGTTCAGCCCAGGACCTAAGAAGCACTGACAAGCGGACAAAACAGACATGAAGTGATTCATAGATTTTTGTGCTTGATCCCATGCATGAAGGTGAATCTGACTCTCTGACCTTCCTTTAAATAATCAGATTCAGTTTTGTTTTTCTGTGCAAAACAAGTTGCTGACAGCGTAGAAATAAAGAAGGGTTTGAATTTCTTTTAAGCTCGGAGCTCTTAAATTCTTCTGTCTCAGCACTGCCTCACTAGATATGTTGGTTGTGCACCCATTCAGAAGCAGGATACATTCAGCACTTGATATCCATGTGGTGCAGATTATTCATGCCACAGAATTTAGCTGAAGCTCAAAGCCACATGAATGTTTCTACACTCCTTCCAGGAGCATCTCAGTTCCATAATCAGTACAGCTGCTTTTGCATTACACAGAGATGGAGCTAATAAGCCCATATAAATCTTGTCTGACTCCATGGTAAGCCAGTTCCCTGGGAAACACAGAGATTCTTGATGGTGTCAACCTGTATTGAGCTGGGGCTTATTAATTTGGGCTTAATACTGCTCTGACAAACCCATAGTGGAACTGACATTGGTGGCAATCCCGATGCTGGCAGGTAACAAGGGGTGAAGGGAATGAAGCAATTGCTTCATACCATGGTCAGTTTTTCTATGTCGTGGTTTTGCCCAGTCGGTCAGCCCCTGGGGCTGAGGATGGTTTTGTTCAGGTGATTTCCAGACAAAAAGGCCAATCAAAAGTCCTCTAGAAGAGGAGTTTGTGGTATATTAGTGGAGGCACAGTACCAGGAGATCTCAGACACTTTATTCTTTTTTTGTTTGTTTGTTTTTAATTTCAACTAACATGTCTTTTTGAAGTGACAGGAGGAGTTGCATGGACCTGTGTTCAGTCAGAGAAGTCCACTCTAGAAATCTATAGATTGAGGGGATCTTAGTTTTTACTCAGTTTTAGTAAGATAGATGTTTTGAAGTTGTCATCAAGTGATCAATTTTAAGGATGTATATTCATCTTTAAATTGTACATTCACATCAGGAGACTCCAGTGCATCAATCCTAGCTGAGACACTACGACCTGGATAGCTCTTGAAAGGCTAAGGCATGAAATAGCACTCCAGCATTAATTCTTTCAGTTTCTCCAAACTTTTAACATTTGTATATATGTAGTTTCTTCATAGGACAGTGAAACACGTTCTAGACTAGTCTTGAAAGCCTAGCCTCAGATTTATTAAAATCTTAGTAGTTTATGGTGGTTGTGAAAGTTGCTGTAATTGAAGCATCTGTTTCCATATTGATGGAGGCATTTCCAAATGAAGTTGTTCTTAGAGGCCCTTGATTATTTTTTTTTTGTCAAAAACAGAGAATTCTGGACAATAAATTTTTGGGATATTCCATCAGCTTCTTTATGATTCTGTATTAATTTCTATATTTGTACTCTTCTCTTCAAAAGTCCTATTTCAAGTAATGGAGTTTCTAAAACTATAATATCAGCTTGTGTATAAATTAATCCAGAAACCTCAAACATGCTGTTAGACAATGGAAAACTAAGATCCATGGACAAGACTGAAACATAATGAGAAGAAATGTAACAAGAAAAATAACTGTGCTGAAAACAAGTTTCTATGGGCTGCAAATATTTTTGATTTCTACAGAAACTTATCATCAAGAACTTTCTAAAAGTATGAGTTAATTGAACCTCGCAGTTTGAAAGATGAATAAGAGTTATATATTGTTTATCACTAGAGTACAGTCTGATCCATTTGTGATTGACATTTGAGAAAATATAGACCTGTTGACCCAGATGGTAACAATCACATACAGTAAGCATTTCTAGATTATAACTGCAATCAAGATTGTGACCCAAACTTCCTAGCATTTAATGTAAGCAGTGGCAGAATTAAGACTCTGCCTAAACTGAGACGGGAGCTGCTGTCAGTATTGTCTGTTAAATGCATTGGAAACTGCCATAAATACAGGTAGTTCCAGCCATGCCTTGCTATTTGCCTGGGCAAGTCCCTCAATCTTTTCTTAACAAAACAAGGACCAAAGACACACCATGTGGAACAGATTCTGAAAAAAAAAAAAAAAAGCTCTGTGGAGCCAGAAAAATCTGTTGCCTGTGACCCTAGAGAAAACTTCGCATTTGGTAAGACTTCACTTTGATTGTATTTCTTTGAGCCTTTTGCTACAAGTGTTTTAATTATTTGAACTATGTCAATAATTGCCCAAGTTTGCCTACATGAGCTCAGTCATTTAAGAAATTACTTATGAAAGTAATGAATTTGATGAGAGTATAAGTTAAGCTAATTAATCATCAGTTAGTCACGGCCTTGTGTCTAGACAAGCAGCAGTCTTGCAATATGCAGTACCTGGGGCCAGTAAGTAAGAATGCTGTATTTCACATGAAGCTTTTATTTCACTGTGATTGTTGTAGCATATAGAGACACTATAACTTGATTAAAATGGAAAATCCAATGTATTTTGTATAACTTTTGCCCTTACAGTGATGTAATCCAGATAGTGTATTCTTCAACCTTAAGTGTATCAAACAGTCAAACTAATCTATCTTCGAAGTGTCCCTGTTGAAGAACTATAATTCAGGAAAACAGATAATCTGTTGGGTACAGTGCTCAGAACCATTTCTTTGTAGATGAAATTCAGTGCTTATCACACCATCCAGAACAGCTAACCAGAGCAGCTTTCGTTAGCTCATCATTTCTGCCCTGTAACTCTCCTGGAGTCAAAGGTTCTGCAGCAGCTTTAGAACCTTAGTGTGTTTCTAACAACTCATAGCCACACATGATATAGCACTGTAGCTGGGACAAGGGTTTGATATCTTTTATCCAAGAGGAATAGTGTCACTGTTTTTACAACAGAAAGCTTAAAAAAAGCCTTTGTGGTCTCTGCTGTCATTTTCACCATGAAGGATCTTGCTTAAGGGCAGTTCAGCATACTTAGCTTTCACATGGCAGACCTGTGACATGTCCCTCGTCTCTCACTGATGGTTCCCTACTTGGGAAGTTCCCTTCAGCTCACATCAGTGGGACCTCAAGTCCATGGGAGTGAAATTCTTTTAGCTGCTTCTGGGGCTTCTTTCTATTGTGCTCTTCAAATCTGAATTGTACCAAAGTTAACAAGGCTAAAAACAGAGCAGTAACTAAGAATTATGAAGCTGGTAATACCAATATGGCCAAATCATAAAACAAAACAGTAAAGTTTCAGTGCTTGAATGAAAGCTTGCTTGCTATACTACACCAATTCCTTTATTTTACATGCTCGGTGGAAGATCGAACAAATGTCTCTTTTTTAGGGGATGATTTAGTTTATTCATACCATAGCCATCGGCAAAATTCCTCAGTGCACTATATTTTGCTGTGAGGGTATTCATGTTCTGAAGTCAAGTTCAAATGTTTAGTCACTTTAGCTATTTGAACAAACCAACTGTTTAACATTTCAAGTCACTTTTTAACAAAGTCCATTTTATATAGAAAACAACGCTCCTAGCTAATTCTTGAGTTTACTTTGCTTGGCCAACCACACTGAAATCTTGAATACCCAAGGAGTAGATGCAGTAATATGAAAGTGCAGTAAAAACACATTACTAGATTCACCTTAAGCAAATTAACTGTAGAGGAGGCCATGCATTAGCAGGCTATCCAAGGAATCTAAGCCAATTATGTGATGTAAAGCTCTAATAGCAACAGCAATGTTCTCAGTCTTGCCAGCACACAGTAAGAAGACAGAGCACTTTCTGTTGTCAGGAGAAGAAACAACTCTTCTGCTTGTCTCCCACTACTCACCTCCTGCTTTATCAAAATGAGTGCAAGGACAGGATCTTCACCAAAAGAGGGAAGTCTCTCATGCAGGAGGGATACACCAGTTCATATCTTGATAAGGATGGCTGCAGAGCTGAGAAAGGCTGAAATTTCAGATTCATATGGTTCTGTGGCTTCTTATGTGGATCTTCACTCTCACAGTAATCTCACTCTAATGTGAGATTAGTTTATTGTAAAGAAGAGAAATGAGGCATTAGAAACTTTTAATTCTATCAAAATAATACCACACTTCAGAAACATACAGCTGGCTTGGCTTGGTACATAGGAGTGTTCCCTCCTACTCTCTGTCATTAAAGGAGGCGCTGGGGAGCATGGATTAAATTTTTAACTTAAATCAATTAACTAATTACATTAAAGCAGTAAATTGAATAAAATTATTCAGATTTGCTTTATAATACCGTGAAGGAAAATTCCCTGCACAGCTTCACACATAAAGCAGAAAAAACTTATTTAATGGGACTTGACTACAGGAGTTGTGTAAAGAATCAGAGCCAGAAATAGCGGTCAGAAAGAAATGATACTTCAGACAAAGTGGAGCAGTATTCCCTGACAGTTCTGCAAATTTGTTGATTTATTTTTATTATTTTCTTAAGCACTGAATGATACTTTGTTTTAGTGGGACTAACCTGCCCAAGCTAGCAGGCTACACGACACTGAAGTCATGTTGTGATTAACATCAAGATTCCCACATACTTAAGTCAATTCATTGTGCAAAGGTATGAGGGCAAAAAAAAAAGCAATATTCAGAATTAATAATGTTTTGTCATCCATTCACCAGTGAGTCTGGAAACACAGATGAATGTGGTGCCCTTTCCATTGCATGTCATCAGATCTGTCTTCCTAAGTCCTGAAGAAAACACATTTTAACATTGCCAGCTCACTCTGCTTTTCAGACATCTCATTTTTGGCATTATATGATTCTAGGAAAACTTATGTCTCATTTGAGAGAAAAAAAAAATGTTCTTTAGTACCTACAATTGCCAAAAAAACTTTCAAAATGGACAATCATAGAGGCTCTGAAGCCAAAAGATAAGTAACATGAATATAACATTTCTTATTTTTTAAAATAACATTATTTTGAAAACAGTTTCTTGATTTATTTTGGGGATTTGACTCACATTTTTTTTATTTAACACTTGCTGCTGGCAGGAGTAATATTCATTTTGCAGTATTCTTTTAATTTCTGTTCGGTAACTTGATCATCTCTGTCATCTTCCTCTGCGTGGGCCACCTTCTTTCTTTAATGCTACTGTTACTACTGAAGTAAGTTGCAAATAACTTCAGAACTGATCTTAACAAAAATATCTTCCGGAAAATTTAGTCAGAGTCCTTTAGACTATTTCAGACTGAAACTATTGTGCAGCATGGTTAAGTTATTGTTATTCTTTTATTCCCTCTGTATAAATATAGCAGGAGTCTAAAAATCTTTTTGATGTCTAGGACAGTCCATGGTATCACAGGAAAACTAAGGAGGTCTTCTAAGCTGATTAAATAAAACCAACAAGAGTAACAGGAGGGAAGGGAGGAGGGAAAACACTTTCTTGCCTGATCTGAGTTGTTTGCAAAAGCTGCAGCAATTCTTCATCAGTTAAGGATGAAGTTTCCCTGGTGGACTGATGACCTTTGATGTGATAATTGCTGGTTTTCCTGAAACTCCCGAAAGAGAGTATGTATAGTAGGGTTAGAAGAAAAAGGGATAAATATTAATGAAGCATTGGATTTTCATTCAAAAACAGCAGGAGACAAGCAGTTAAACGCTTCTTTTCATTCCACAAAGCAGGATAGAAACTAAGATCCCTATAATATTTGCCACAAAACTTACAAACCTGAATGTCTGAGCAGTTTTGCAGTGTCCAGTATCTCTATGGGTAAAAGCTTATTCTGTTGTTGAAAATATTATTAATTCTGCATTAAGTATTAGGCTTTTACCTCCAATGTAACACATAAATAAATGTAAGGATATTAATCTCCTATTATGGTGACCTTACAAATTTTATTCTTCAGGTCAGGCTGGATAAGTTGTCCCAGGATAGGAGAATGGAAACAGTATTACCCTTCTTTTGTTGTGATCCACATGGAAGTTTTTATTCTTTACCTGAATCCAAGTGGATCCTAAGTTACTACTTTTCAACATCTGCTTGCACACAATTCACTGTCATCTGCTTGATCATAGAAAATGACAGGTAAATGTGCTACAGTTAGCATGCAGTTTGCTTGCTCTCTCAGAAGCTGGGGGAAAAGAAAAATGCTTGCAAAGAAAAAAGGGGCAATATAGCCCATTGTTTAACACAACAACAACTTTTTTTGTTTGTGTTTTTTTGTGACAGAGATGCAAGTGTTTTATTTATCTGTTAAAGTTACTTTCTTCTGGAGTTATCTTACTTTTGTGAGTAGGTAAAAAGTAACTTAGAGTTTGCCAAAAGGCTTACCATCTCCAGTCAGATGTCAATTTGCATGTCTGTCATGGCTTGGAAAAGATTAGGTATTTGCCTTTTTTCTAGCACGTCAGTCGTATTGTGCTGTTATCTTGAACTATTTAAAGACAAGTAATATTGAGATTTTCAGACTGGTTAGCTGGTGTGACTGCAAAGGCATTTTTGTATTGAAGAAATGTCTTTGTCATAGCAGCCATCATATCTGACCTGCTCCCTAAGTCACTAGGCACTAAAGGTGAAGAGCTCTTGGTCTGTTGCAGAAGAAACTCATTGTGGCCCATGACTGTCCCTGCTTTCATATGCATACACTTACTGCCAGCCTAGCAACATACAGGTTCTCTCCAAATGATTAATATAGCATCAGATGAGACGTACTGTTTCTCTGGAAGACATCCTTCTAAAGCTGGCTGAAATACGAGGTTAAATATCAAAGGGCTAACACAAAGAAAGGGACTGATCAAACAACCAGACTATTCTGTGATTTACGTGGGTTATTTTGCTGATGATTAAGTAAAGAAAAACCTGCTGAGATGAAGAGTGAGCAATTACATATTGAGGAAACTCTCATACTTATTACCTTATTAGTAGTATTCATAGTCTGAGAGACCCTCCACAGGGCGATCCCTTGCTAATTCCTTATAGCCAACAGCTTTGATGTACTTACATTATGTGGTTTTCTTGGAGGAATGGAAAAGGCAGGAAGTCTTCACTAAATACATAACCACCTAGCATCAGAGAAAAATTGCAAAATTCAGGAAACATTAGTAAATAAAGAAGGCTTACTAATGCCCATATCCCATCTCCAGCTGTCAATGTAATTTCCTAGAAGGCTGGTTAATAAAAAAAAAACCAAAGAATAAGAAGAATCATAACCACTGATTAGTGCAAGACAGAATAATTCACAAATTGAGAGGGAGATATTTCACTGTGAGCACAGATGACCAGAACAGTAATAGTTGGATGTGAAGGTAGAGAAAACTTTGATTACTAGACTATAAAAGTTTCCTTGTATTGAAGTTTTGGTGTGTTATATGTATAGAAAAAAAAAAAAAAAGGTGGGAAATGATGCTTAATGAAGCTTAACAAGCATTTTCACTAGAATAGTCATTCCTGTTCTTCCCATCTGTAGTGTGGCTTCCTTTCTGGTAAGGAACCTTGCCTCTATGCTGACAGTCATTTTGAGCTCCTTTCCTGCTCCAGGACAGTGGAAAGGTGCTTGAGAAAAATTAGATTTAGTGTCGGGTGATATTGTTAGATAGACTTGAACACAATGGTGGATGGAACAGGACATCTTACCTGTGTCTGTGCCAGTAATGAACCAAAAAAACCAACATATGGTGATTACTGTTCAAATGCCTGCAAGTGTTGTTCCTTAAGGCACAAGCATGTTGTGAGAACTTTTCTCTGTGACAGCACATAGTCTAGGGACCTGTGGACAAAGTATCAAAATAATACCAATAACCTGACTATGGGATCAGCAAGTTCATTCACTGGCATAACTGTGCTAACTTACAGTTGTTGAAGATGTACTGCACTTGCTGGAACAGGTGACATGCTCAGTTAACAGATGCCACAATAGTCCACAACACAGTGGCAAACATATTTTAGTCCTCACTGTTATTTTCATTACTGAAGTCTGAATGCCCTGCAGATTATGCAATTTAAGTGCCTGTGTCTTCAAAGAGAGAAAAGGCATGGTGCTGAGAATTTAGATGTAGAATATCCAATGGCTGCATATTTATACAAGGCAGAGAACCAACACAGAGGAAGACTGTGAAATAAACCTGTCTGAAAATTTTGCGTTAGTAGATAGCTAAATATCAGTAAACCCTTTCAGATTCCCCTACTTAGCTCTTAAGGTGACACACACCATACACTGCTGAAGAAATACAGTAATCCTGGCCAGGAACTAAGCCCTACACAGCTGTTTGCTCACTTCCCAGCCAAAAGGATGGAGGAGAGGATCAAAAGAGTAAAAGAGAGAAAACTTGTGGGTTAAGATTAAGGTAGTTAATGGGTCAATAAAGGAAGAGAATAACAATAATACTATTAACAATAATACTAATAAAATTAGAATACACAAATAATGGACAATGGAATTGCTCACCACTCTATAACCAATGTCCAGCCACTTTCCAAGCAGCAGCCTCCAGCCAGCTTTCTTCCCAGTTTATATACTAAACGTGATGCCATATGTTATGGAATATTCCTTTGGTCAGTTGGGGTCAGCTGTCCCGGCTGTGTCCCCTCCCAAATTCTTATGCCTCTCCAGCCTTCTCACTGTCAGGGCATGAGAAGCTGAAAAGCCCTTGACATAGTATAAACATTACTTGGCAATAACTGAAAACATCAGTGTGCTATCAACATTGTTCTGGTGCTAAATCCAAAATACAACACTCTACCAGGTACTAGGAAGAAAATTAACTTTATCTCAGATGAAACCAGGACACACTGTCTGTCTTATATTCCTACAGGATAGAGGCTAAAGAGGAATAATGGCATTGTCAACTTATTGTTTCTCTTAATAATTTCTGAATAATGTGTGATCAGTTTACAAGTGAAGAGACTAATTAAATGTAAGACAGTATTAGCTCATATGCAAGGCTGATAAATGGAAACAAATTCAGGAATACATCTTCAAAGTGTCTTATCTGGATGAACCTTAAAGATCCAAGTTCATGGTCCAGTCTAGCTTGACTGTCATCATCCATAGGGAATTCCAGAATGGTGTTGGTTTTGGAAACTCCTTCTGGTGTAACATTCCCAATAGTAATATTGTCGAATTTTAAGGGAGGACTTGTAATTATGACTCTTGTAATTTAATATTGTAGGGATATATGATCTGCACTGTCTTCTATTAAAGGTAAAGATGGCCATAGGATGACAGTTTAGTTTTCAAGGATTCAGATTTTTTCATTTCACACTGAAAAGAAAAGAGAAGCCTTCCAGTGCTTCTGGATTTTTTCTTTCCCCAGCATGAAATGGTATTGAAATGTATTTTCAGATTGAAAAGTTAAGGTATTCCATCTGAGCCTCACATCTGGGAGTAAGGGGCAATCTTAGTCTGGACTCAGAGTAGTCAAGCTGATCCTTCTTTGTTTTAGTTTTAATGGTATTTCATTGATACCAGTGATAATCAATTAGCTAATTCTTTGCAGGGTGAATCAAGGAACTTATATGAAAGACGTTATGTAAGAAATCATGAAAAAATACTATAAGTGTTATATTCCCTATATCATTTACAAACAGGGAATGACAGATTAAAAATTTGCCCAAAAGTCCTATTCAACAGGATATTTCCCTAACAGATGGCATATGGAGTGGGTTTTCAAGCCTTAGGCAGGTATTAGATGCTAACTTGGGACATTCGTCACACTGTCTAGGAGATCCATCTGATTCACACTAGTCAATCAGCTGCCTTGGTTTTAAGCAATTTCACACTAAAAAGAAAATGTATTAGCAATAGCTCTTTGCTATTTGGTTAGGTTTAATTGCTTCCTAAAATTGCTTTCCCACTGTGTCCTCACCTGTAAGCTAAAACCTGTATCATTTGACTGTTAACAGTGAATATATATTTTGCATAAATGCTGAACTGAATGTTAAACCATGAAAGATAGGATAATTTATAATAAATAGATCCCTCTTTATGTCTCTGGTAGAGATGATGATTTGTGACATTCCACTGCTCACAATTTTTGCTTGTTGTTGTTTATGCCCTTTCCCACACAGTAGCTGATTCTGTGGTTTTATCCATAACAATTTCCTGGTGAGATGTACTTACAACTTTTAGGGCAACTTTCCTGCACTTATATATAATGGCTTTGATTCTTATTCACTGTATAGATATATTTATTCAGTTATTTACAGCTGATGCTGTTGCTGCCTGCATGTCACGGCCATCAGGCACCTCTGGCTCTGCCAGCTCCTGCTCCCTCCAGGGCCTTCACCACCCTACCTATGGCCCGGGATTCCATTTCAGCCCTCTGGGTTGCCCCTAGCCCTGCCAAGCATTTTCCAGCCTGGCCTGGGCCTATCCTAATCCCCAGGGAAATGCCCAATGGGTGGACCTAGGGCTGTCCTTGTGCCCTGCTGCTGATTGGGGAGTAGGATGGGACAGGCTGCCGCATCCTGCCCAAATGCTCCTGGCTGTGGCTCACAGGACCCACACTGTGTCCTGAAAACATGCTTATAGGTGTTACTTGAAACACAGCAGCATTTAATTTGCAGATACATAAAAATTACATTAGCGGGTGTAGGAAACAGATGCCAATGCTCAGGTATTTTGCTGAATCTCTTTCCCAGCTCTATTCCATGAAAAGCCAAATATGTAACTCAAGATTGTAATAAAGGTCTAGTTTTGGTAAAGAAAATCATACAAAGAAATGTGCAAGAGTTTTACAAATCCTTGCAATGTTGAGATAAATGCCTCTGACAGGGGTCAGCGATTCTCTTTAAATGTAGGAGGTAATGGAAACATAAGCTGGTGCCATACAATACTTTAGCACAATACATTTTTCATTTCAGATGCTTTCTCGCTCTTCATACCCAGAAATGTTTGGTATATTTTTGACCAGATTTAAACATGACTATAATCTAGACATATTCTACTAGTTAGGGAAAAGGTAAGCTTCTATGAGCTTTCAGTAAAATGAAAAAACAAGAAGATGGGGGGACACGAGCAGGTGACTGAGTGGTGGGTTATGCTCTGTACGGTGTGGGTGTCACGATCCACATCCTGAAGGTCAATAACAGAGTATTTGCAGTCTGGAAGTTTTTCTGTATTAATGTACATTGTTGAATTCTTCTGCCACAAAGAAAATGTTTGAGCAGAAGACATTGTGCTATGACCTTTTAGACTTTTTCTGAAACTTCTGCCCAAGAGGCGTTGTTTGCTCTTCACTGTAAACCATGGAAAGCACCTTTAATTTTGGAGGGAAATTATTAGGAGTCTGTGTTAGTCTAAGAAACATATGACCTTCAATCTCAGATTATCTATTAGTAAGAGCTTACAGTGAGCTGCCTACACGAGTAACCCTTACTACTGGGAGGATTCTGCAGGAAAAATGCAAGTTAATAACCTCATTTCTAGTGTAGAAAAACTGAGGGAAACACATTAATCAGTGTGAAGTTAACAGAGCATATTGATATATCAAGAACAATAACTTCTTTGATAATTTTTAAGATATTGAGAAATAAAAAGGATTTGTAAGATTTAATACATGCAGGGCTGGTTATGATACCTTTCTCAGGAGACTTTTCCTGTAATACTGCTTTATTGTGGTTATAAACTTTCAGTCAAAATTTCTTAAATTAAATCTAGAAATAAACACATTTTGCAAATGCAATGCCATTGTAAATAGAGATTTTGGAAAATTATCATGATTCACCATGTGCAGTCCTATGTTTAGAGTTCTGCAGTCTTCTAAGAAACAAATAAACAGCCTGAATGATATTTACAGGAACAATTGGAACTTGTTGAATGTGTTAAAAATTTGAAATTCCATATTTTAAAGCAGTAACTGTTTCATGTAGTGAGACAGAGGATGTAGCATTCAATCTGCCTTCATTTAGACTTTAAAATCAGTCATACGGGACAGAAGTGGCCCCTCTGGAAAACTATTCGTTTAACTTGATAAATTACTCGTTTTTGCTTGTTTATTTTAAAGGACAACATACACAGGAATGTATTCATGGCAGATGAATTAGCTTCTATATTATGAGCATGCAGTGTGGTTAGTGTGTAACATTTACACCACCCAGCTCATCAGAAACCAGCGAGATCATTTGTTTCATTCCAACTGTGCTCTTTATCTTTACATGGGACCTGGGACAGAGGGTATTTCAAAACTCTCTTTTTTCACATATAAAGTTGCACTTTATTTTCCCAGTGACAATGAGACAAACAAACAAAAAATATTTCTAAATCAATTTTCATTTCTGTTGAAGCAATGATGACTGAAATAATTGGAAGACTTCTCCTCAGTTCAGAGGACTTTGGATAAGGACTGAAATTCTGGCTAATTCTTTCAAGTGAGGAACAAAATTTAGTCTTTAATATTTAAGAATCTGAAATGGGGGGACAAATATTAGGGATTTCTTTTAAACTGTGAAAGTGGAAGGAGAAGTCAATAGAAAGGGTCTCAGATTTACGGGCAATGACAGACAGATATTGCTCTATGACACTACTATATAACAAATTCTAGGACTAACCGAAATGGTACATCCAGCTCTAGGTCACTAATATGGGAAAGACATCAACAAACTGGAGTGTGTTCAGCAAATGGCCATCAAGATGGTTGGGATTGGAGTTCTTTCCCTGTGCGAGGAAGCTGTGGGAGCAAGGTTGTTCAGCCGGAAGCAAAGAGAGTTTTTGGGGGGCCTAACAGTAGCCCCACAGTGCCTTAAGAGAGGTCATCGAGAAGATGGAGCCTCATTCTTGACAGTCGTGCGTGGCAGAAGGACGAGACAAGAGGCAATGGGTATAACTTGAAATACAAGAGGTTCAGACTGGATATAGGGAAAAACAAATTTCACCTTGAGAACAGACAAGCAGCAGAACAGGGCCCCAGAGCATTTGGGCAGTGTCCACCTTTGGGGTTTTCAAACATGACTTGGTAAAACCCTGAGCAGCCTGGTGTGACCTCACAGCTGAGCCTATTAAAGACAGAGAATTGGATTCTCTATGTGTTGGTCTAAGCATTCCTGAATTGGGTCATTGACGCAGTTTATGAGACACCTTTCATATAAGAACAGCTCATTTACATTTCGGGAAAGAAACCCCAACCACCCATTAAAGCAAGCATTGATGATTTCCCCACAATAATCACTGTAAACTGGGATGTCTCGCAAAATCCTTCCTACGCAAAATGAAGAAAAGCACTACAGTCTTGTCTTTTGCCTTACTATCTCGTCTCAGTTTTCTGAGAGTGATTTCCTATACATCCTGATCCTTGCCATTTCTGATCCATGCTGTATTTTTTAGAAGCTTCTACCTAATGATTATGCATTTCCATTCTTGTCTTCCCTTCTTTGTACATAATGCATAGTCAGGTGCTGCAACATAAAGTTGACTGCCTACTCCATCACTGCTAGAAAAAATAATTCAGTGTGTGCTGTGTCAAGCATCTTAGAATCTTGGCTTATGAGCAGGCTTACAATTAACTATAAAGATATATATATATGTATATATGTAATTGATAAAGATGGCATAAAGTCATGTTTCTTCATTGCTAAATAGGAACTTTTCCTAATAAGAAATGCTTTGGAAATAAAAAAAAAAAATTTGCCTCAATGTATTCAGCTTCATCTTCTGTGCTTTAAAACTTCTCTCTCATCTTCAGAAGCCAGTACTGTGAAATTGAAATACCTGTATGTGCACTTGAAAGATGAAGAAAGTGTTTCCACAGGCATTTTCACTTGGAAAATGAAGGTGCATTTATATGTGCTACTCTTTTGAAATATATTTTCTGAGGTAAAGTTATTCACAGAATAATTTCAGGAAGTCATTCTTGAGTCTTTTAGATCTCAGACTGAGGATTATTTTCAAACAGCTCTTTGAGAACTGATTTTCAAAATTCAGGCTGGTATTCCTCAGACAGAGAAGCTGTATATGATACATTCTGTCCCTGAACAGGCAAATGTGACTCTAATTTCAGGCTTTTTTGATAGGATTACTAATTTTCAGGTGAAATTCAGTATTCAGATGCTTCATACATTTTGGCCTTTCCTCACATGCCACTGATGCTTAGCTTTTTTCTGAAATAGTACTACAGATCTTAAAATGTCCTTGTCCCAGAAATGTTTTAAAAAGCCTGCAGGCAGTTGTTTTAAGGAGCTGAGCAGTCCCGTTGAATCCAGTATTTAGTTTGCATAGTAAAACATATATATCAGGGTCTTAGTAAGTCTTGGACACCTGATTTGGCAGTAAAATCCATCAGGTGTACTCCTTGCTCTTATTTGCTGTCATTCCCGTACAAAAAACCTGTTTTCACCTGACAGGACATGGCCACCTGGCAATGACTTTCTGAGTTTCCCTGAGATGGGTCAGTCACAGGTCACTCTGGGAATCCCCTGGAAGCGTACACAGATGTGTGCTGGAGTGGAGGCTGTGGGACACCGAGGTGATGAGAGGTGAGGGGTCTGGAAGGATAACTGTGATAACAGACACAAGCCCCCATGTTCCTGGCTGGAGCTCTACCCTGTGCCCCACCAGGTAACATAGCTAGGGGAACACCAGGGTCTTCCTGATTACAAAGACTATTAAAAGTAAGATTGATGGCAGGATGGTGTTCTTCTCAACAGTGCCTCAAGAAAATGCAACTCGCTTGCTGTCTAGTCTTTATGAAGAAGGATGTAAAGCATCTGTTTTTTATAACAGATTGTTTTGTTTGGTCTGACTGACTGTTTACTATTATTAGTAGGCTGCTTCCTCTATAGTAAAGGTTTGTCAAGGAGGAACTTATTTGAAAACACATTTCTTGGTCTGTCAAGGAGCTTTTACATGTCTATCAGTGAAGGTACTGTGCCAGGACTGGAAAAACTGCTTGACAAAAAGAAGTAGCCTACTAAGAGAGACTGTGCTTTACAAACAGTATTCGGGACTTGATGTATTGAGTCTATCTTAGTAGTCCTATTAAATTCAGTTTGAACTTATTGAAATTAAAACTCATTTGAATATAATTGGATTATTAAAAAAAAATATTAGGCTTGGTGTTTAGACTTGAAAGTGAAAGAAAAAGTCAACAGACACCACATGCAGTTTGTTCTGTACTTACATCCACAAGAGCACACGCACTGCGCGTGTAAACATACAAAGTGCTGATGCTGCAAATAAGTTCACTTTCTGCACTGTAGTATAATAGAGTAAGTTTTCTAAAAGCACTCAGAGGAACTGCCGGACTCACCTGGTTATTCAGGGAATGGCACCTACAATGTTTCTGAGTAGTCACTCCTTCGGTATTAAGCTAAAAGTACGTTTGAGTTCTTTTCCTAGAAGAACAGATGATGCTGTGAGTTAACGTACATACACTTATGTAGATTCATACTGGCAACTCCTCACCCTTCACTCCTTACATAGACTCCTGTGGTCTCCGTGAGGACCCTGTTGCTTCCCCTGTGTGGTCAGTAGGGAAAGTGGCCAGAGGAGCCATGCATTGGGCTCAGTTTCCAGTCAAGACCACCCACCTGCAGGATGGCACAACCTGCCATAACCTCTCCCTTTGATAACAGAGGTGTGTACATTACCATGAGGAAATGGGCATGTTCTCTGTCTTCTCAAACAAATATGTAGATCTACAGACACTGTGTCCTAAATATGCTGTATTTGCTATCAAATTAATCATGTCCACTTATTTAGGAAAATAAACCATTTACAAGATCAAAAATCCCTCTTGTTTCAGACATTTTAGGGGAAGTAAACATATCTAGAAAGGAAGCTTTTTAAATTCAAAAGAAGATGTGGAAAGCTATAGTCTTCCAGTTTCTAAAGCCGGTGGACTTAAACGGGAATTTAAAGAAATGTGCAAACTGTGTTGCTGTTGTTAACTTCTGCGATAATGATCTTCCAATGCAAGACTACTTACTGAATCACTGAATTGCCATTGTGTTATTGTACACTATATTTTCATAATACCCCACACTGCTGAAGAGAGCAGGTGTATAGCAAAGATATGTGGGTTTGAAATGGAATTTTAAAATTACCTGAGATTCCTTCATACACAGAGTTTACTCTTTATATTTGAAAAATACTTGGAGTCTTGTAGTAATCATATTACCTCGTAGCTGGAAAGCCACTTCCTTTAAAGATAAAAAAAATCTGATATCAGAAGGCTACTTGGAGCCTAGCACACGTCTAATTATCTCTCTCACTCTTAATTATTTAGCAAGTGCTAATAAACTGCACGTATCATGACACTCATGTTTAATAAGCATATAAATTTAATTGATTTTTTTCCCCTCTCTTTGAAGACTAACAGACATGGAATTCAATCACAAGGCAATGGCATTATAACCTCCAATATAACATCAGGTTTTAATAAGCCTCCTGTTTGCTGCACACATGTGCTTAAGACTGCCTGGAAACCAAATCAGTAGAAAAAAGGGATTACTTTAGATTACTTTGAAATGTGCATTGTTTGAAATGGCCTCTGGTGACCAGCTTTCATGAATGGCTGATTTTACTTGTGGGGCACGTCATCTGGCTCAATTATACCAGGCTCTTTTGTATGACAAGTGCACTTCTTGGCTGTGTTGAAATATGAAATTCTACAATAAAGTAAATCAGATGGTGAGAAATAAATTTAAGTAACTGTATATTATTAGAAGTTTGTAACTTAGCAGCAGGCATTCTTCTTACTGAAAAAATATGTGGGAATTTTCTTTTAAAACTTTCACAGATTTGAAGTTAATATAAAAACATTAATTTTAATGTTCTTTAATGTTCTGTTCAGCTGTATTAACAGCATTAAAATCAAAGACTTATTTTTCTTTTCTCAAAGGCAGATTCATTTGTTCTACAGTTATGTATTTTTAAAATGCTATTGGAGTTTGTTGTTTCACCCTAACATATGAAATGTTGGAAACTTCTGCCTACTAAGAATATCCCTTAACCTGTACAAAGTTATAAAAGTGGGTTAGCAAGTGTGCATTATACTTTCAAGTCACTACAAGCTTTTTCCTTTCCTGTCTGTAACTGTTTGCAAAATTACAATGTAAAAATGTAATATAAGGTTATGATTCTCCTTACCTGCAATTACTTTAAATTATAGTTACTTTAAATTAATCTAGCCTGGGGCACTGAGGATACATCATTAGAATACACAGATTACATTTAAAAGGGGAGCAGATAGCTGATTGATTAGTAAAGTGTGTTGGAAATCCAATAGATAAGGATTAGATTAGACCCAGATAGGAACGACATTCTTTGTGTTCACTGTAAATCCTATACTTTACAACCTAGATTAGGGGATTAACCTTTAAAAAGAAATGGTAGGTCTGGCTTTTTCCTGACTTCTACAGTACTGCAAATGTGTTTCCCATGGCTGCAGGCTCAATATTCCCACAGGAAACTGACCTGCAGATTTACCCGGTAGTGCCTGGTAGTCTGAGATTGCAGTGTTTGCCTTTTAAATTCAAGATAGAAGAGTAAGACGTGAGAAGAGCATTAACATTACTAAACTCAAAACACTCATCTGTCAGCAGCTTTTTCCACTGAAGTGCTTCGCTGTATTAGTGAAAGTGAGAGTTGTTGTTGTAGGGTGTTACAACCCACTGGTGGTCATGGCAATGTGATTTAAGGGACAGATTTAAGTCCTCTGAACTGCTGTGTTGCTGCGCTGCAGATCAACATCTCGCCTCCCTGACCTTTTATTACATAGTTTCAATCTGTCTGCACAATCTTCATGCAATTACTAATCTCATGAAGTTACTAATTTTGTTGGGTCTCTAACCACTCACCTGTTAAGATTCATAGCACGTACTATGTGAGACTTTTAAAGGTCCATCCATCCTTTGACGTAAACATCAAAGAATCACAGAAGCTATATTGGTGTGGCTGAGAAAACCCCTTCCACTCCCTTTCACCTTGGAGTGTCTGTGCATACAAAATGGTCTTGAGTACAGCAGCACTGTCAGGTGGACACATTTCAATATAAAGCAAAAACTAAAAATGGTATCTGTAAACCACTAAATCTGGGATTTGTAGGGTCACAGGTGGATGAAGCCACTTCCAGTTAACATGATGCCAGCAACAGTGATTTCTGGCACTACAGGTAGACTGGCAGGTTTTTGAAATTATGCTGAACAGGTGCCCACTAATGTGACCAACCTCCAAGGTCATATTGAAAATTATAAAACACTGACAATAGCAGAATCCCAATTCTGAATTAAGAGAATTCTCCTAGTTATCCTTTGTCTTTCTATTTTTCTTACAGAGAATCTGATTTTAAGGAAATAGGAAATGGTGGGGTCATATTCCTATAAAAAGTGCTCATTAAACCAAAACTGTCAAGTCAGCAGATCATAGGTAAAATACAGAGGAAGATGCTCTTTTGCTTGGGGTGAGAAAGGAAATTTCATTTTCTTGTGGTGGTTGATATCCTAGGTTTTGTTTCTTTAAGAGGTTTTATCCATTTATTTATCAGAGAAACCTGTAGGAAGAAATTATCCATGATTATCTTTTGCATAAAGGAAATGAGGCAACTTAACACTTGCAATGGCAAGGCCTTCTGCTTCTTTTCCATGAGCTTGATATATTTTTGTGCACTAGCACTTACTAGAGAATCTAAAAAATGTCCTAACTTGCAAAACATCTGTTTTGGACTATATCTTAATTATATACAGCTATATCAGTTTTTAGAGGCAGGGAAATCTAACAACAGAGATAAAATCTGAAGGGTACTGGATAGTAATGAGGAACACAACTCAACACAAATTGCTGCCACATTAGGAGTCTCTTGATTTAGGATCCCTGCAATACCTTATACTCTCAATTCACTGGGCACATTTACTGCTAATACCTGGGAAACAGAAACCAGAATTCTCATTCTGATGTTTGCTAATTAGATGAAAGTGGTGGTAGAGATCGATACCCCTGAAGACTGTGCTGCCTTGGCAGGGCTAATTTGGACTAGATGGTCTCTAGAGGTCCTTTCCAACCCTAATGATTCAGTGAGTCCATGAGTCTTTGATACTTAAGCTCCACAATCACTGTCCATATTATCACTATTATTATTATCATTCCCATTACTACTGTTTCTTTTACTGGCCATAGTTGATTCATTATTGTGCCTAATGAAAGGCCGCTAGAGCAGTGGGCCTTAACCTATGACTTTGGAAAATGTGATGTCCTCAGTGTCCATGCTCAAAAGAAAACACCAACTCTGTGGTACAGAGAAGATAAAGTTGTTTGCCCTTTATTACCGCTTGATCGTGAATTACTGATGTGGGGAATTTCACAGCACATAATACTGAGGATGGACATATGTCCAGTATCCTTGCTCATTATCCCAAAGTTTGATTTCAGATTTAGAAACAAGAAATCTGCTTACATAAGCCAGATTCTTTGTGCAAGGTTCTGTGGAAGCCACATTTGTAGAATATTAATTATGCAAAAGTCCCTATATCTTTTAAGCCTATAATGGAGTATTCTTGTGGATGCTCAGTGCCCTGTTTCATGAAAAAGTGCATGATTCCAGACAGATTTTTATTGGCCAAACAATAAATGGCATTTTAAGTAAAAAGAGTAAAAATGTGGACATGAAAACAAAGTGGAAAATGCTCTTTTTGAATACTGTCTGTCTTTTGGTGTGTTCCAAATTAAGCACTTTCAGTTAATGCACTGAAAAATCTTGAACAGTTCTTGATCAAAATGAGTATAAAATCTACAGTTTCAAAAGATATTGTTCTACCTTTTGCTTTTCTTCTTAGATGCTGCACAACACTCTCTTAACAAACCTAGAAATAAAGTCCTTGTAGTTTTTATGCCACAATACAGGAGTGGCACTGTCACCTTTCTTTGCAGTGCCCTGCCAATGTAATTCTCCATGCCAACAAGTCCTTGAACTGCCTGTTATAATACTAGCAGCATAGAAACAACTCAAGATTGGAGTTTTCTGATTTTATCCCTTGAAAGATGATTGCAAACTATGCATTTCTGCTCCTGTGGGGGGAAAAAGAAAAGAATGACAGAAAGAAAAAATTATATCCAGATTATGAAAAATAATTTCGTTGGATTTCTCTGGTTTCCTTTATTTACTGACTACATTTCAGTTGTCATAGGTATCTTCCATAAGAAAAATACACTTTAAATTTCACCAATAGCAATTGTTTATTTGGCCTAGAGAAAAGCATTTTATAGTACCCTCTTGATTTCTGAACACTGTGCAAAAAAAGTTTAAGTTTGCTTCTCCATGTAAATTTGAAAAAGTCCTTTTTAGAATTTCTCCTATTTTTGTCTGTTTCTCAAGACAAAGTGCAGTGTCTGCAGGGGCTTTTATAGGCTACCAGCCAGTATCCAACGCAAACATTGCAGCCTTGTCTTCCCTATCAAGCTATCTAGGCTGTATTTGGACAGTTTTCTCTACTTCATTTCCTTCTAGGGCTGGGAAGCAGGCAATAAAAGAACAAGTTGTCAAAGATCACCTTTTAATAAAGATTTGCCATATGCAAAACTGAAATATGAGCAAAAAAATGTGGCATTACTGTGCTCTTGTGCAAGAACCATTCAGTGAAACTTGAATAATTAATTTTATATATGTAGATACATCCTGATAGTTTCCACCAGTAAGAACAAAAATACAGTTGGAAAAGAAACCTTCCCATTGTTGTTTCTAGAAAAACTTGCCAAAGGGGGGTCCAACTTGTTACAGAAAAAGATTTTTTTTTTTTTTTAAACTAAATAATATAGACCAGGGAGGGTGAAATGAAATTGTCAGAAACTTGTAGTTTCATATGTTGGGGGATTATTCAAACATGTAGGTGCCAATGTTTGCTCAGCACAGTCAGGAGGACTGCATTTTCTGGGTCAGCATTGTCTGTAAAACTTTGCTGTACCACACAACTGAGGTAGGAAACTAAACACTGAGTCTCATTCACGTGGACTTTTGTGCTTTGTGATGTGAGTCAAAGTTTCGCTATTTAAAGATCAGACATTTAGAGACATTGTATTTCTGCTTTTGCACCGAGAGCATGTGGTATCTGGTGTCTGTCAGAAGAAGGCTGACTTCTCTGGTAACCCTGATCTTCAGGGCTTTTGTCAGTTTTCATGTGACTTAAGAACAAATACATGGAAATTGAACTAATTTTAAAATTCTGTCCAGACAAATTACAGACTTCCAGTTGCTTATCTGAATGTTGTGTAATCACTGAAATAGCATTTAAAGTTTAATGGTGTTCCCCTGTATTGACTTTGCAGTGCTGTAATGTTAGTGTAAGGCTGGAGTGTTTGTTGGTGCAGAGACAATGAAAGTCAAGATTTCTCTGCCACAGATGCTTGGATTTTCCTTTTAAAGACATTCACACTCTTCTGGTGTAATTACAGCCTGCCAGAGTGAGGAGCATGAAACTGTTTAGCTTGCGAAGCTTAAAATAAAAGGTGTATGTGGAAACAAGAACACGATCCTTTTTCTAGCAGTCCAGCACCAAGTCCCATCCCTTCCCTCTCCTGTGGCTTCTTCCCCTGAAATTTGGAGCATCTTCCTCTTAGCGCATTTTTAGGTGAGTGGTGGGGCCCTTTTTGTTTTCTGTCTTGCTCTCATTAAATTATTTCTGCTTATTAGTCTGTTTGCAGTTCATGTTGCATGTCTGAATATGAAGTCTCAGGTGTGGGTGCACAGATCTCCTCGTGATTTATGCTCCATTATGCTAATTATATAAGGCGCACCCCAGTTCCCATGCAGTCTTCCCCTTGGGCAGAATTCTTGATTGTTCTTGGGCTGGCGTGGTTTTTTTGAGGTTTTTTTAATTGACCGATATCACCATGCTTTATCCATGGTCCCACAATAAAAACAGGAGAAGCGTATGTGGCAGGTCAATACCCTGGAGGGAACAGGCATGACTCCATGGTTTCCTTCCCTCCCTCTTCCTTTTTGCCCCCAGATATTCCCTCCCTTCCCTTGTGTTACAGAACCGCTTTGCAGAGCTTCAGTCAGTAATGCCAAAAATGTTAAAGTGTAAGTGGCTGCCCCTTCCTCCCCAGACCAATCAGTCATTTTCAGTCACAGGTTTAAATCTGCTGCAGCAAAGCCAAGCCTCTGTGCTTGCAGCAGGTCTTACAAAAGCAAGGCTGTTTGACTGACAGGCACGGAGTGAGGGTTCTAATAACATACTGAGCCAAGTCAGGAAGTGGAGTATCGAGGAAGAGGCTGTGGCAGAGGTACCGTGCATTATGGATGAGGCGCTCATGTCTGTCGTTGATTGACTGAGGGATGGTTACACTCCTTCACAATGCTGGGTAAGATCATATGGACTGTCACTTAATACGAGCTGTGTTGTCAGTGGGAAGATGACTTTTCGTGTAGTGATCTAATGCAGATTACAAATGAGAGCCATGCTCTCCCCTCTGCTTCTGAAGGGTTTAGTCACTCATGCAGGTGAGTTAAAATAGCTTTATTGCTCGCCAGGTGCCATACCCTGGAATTAACTCTTATTCTCAGAACCTCACTATAAATCTGACTGTAAATGTTGGAAAAGCACCTCTGTTTGATGACATGAGATGTATGTCCTTTATCTCTAGCAGTCAAGGTACCACCTAACCCCTGCATAGGTATGGTATTAAATTAAGTAGGAGAGCTAGGGGGAATGCAATTTTTCTTCTCCTCTTTTCTTTCAGGACAGAAAAAGAAGGTGTAACAAACAGTTCTGCAGACTTTGAAGCACAGCCACAGTACTGAGGTCTTTGACTGACAAGCCTTCTGCTTTCTCCTTTTCACAGGGCTCCTCCTACAGATGTTCTGAACACGTCTGCGTCCCGGCAATTTTTTACTGCACCCAGGTACTGAATATAAGGAACAAACTGCATAAAAAGAAGCGTGGGGTGTAGGAGAAGGAGCACTGTGAGGCATATACCAGAAGTCATGCCTACAAAATGCAGGCAATGGCATGACTTCAAGCAAAAATTTTTTGAGAAAGCATAGTTGGAGAATGACAGAGTTTATTCCTAGAAAATGACAGAATAAACCTCTTACTCAACAATATAGCTTATAATCATGTTAAATGGTATGTGTCAGACTTGACTTCCCTAAGTGTCCTCCTTTCACTGTATGACTGAAAGTTTATTTATTGCTTGAACAGAATTTCTTTTTGTCCCTACAGGCTTGAAAACTAGAGCTCAGACACTTCTGGATCAGTCTTTTCATTGAAATACTGGAACTACTATGAAGTCTTCTTGGTTTGCGCTGATCTTGGCAGTGCTCAGTACTGAATTGTTAACAAGTCAGTGTTCCACCATCAAGTCCCCAAGATTCAGAGGACGTGTGCAGCAGGAGCGAAAAAATATCAGACCAAATATCATCCTTGTACTCACAGATGATCAAGATGTGGAGCTAGGTGAGAAATAATTGTTATTTGCTACTACATTTTGTCATGTGTCTTGCAGTAATTTCTGCCAAGAAAAAAGTGCTTTAAATTCAGAGAAGGTGATGGTCCTGAAACAATATCAGAGTGTGGGACAAGTTTGGAAAATGAGTTAACAAGTATTATTTAATGGTATTCATGACATCTAGTTACAGACTTTAGGAAGTACATTCCTATCAAAATCCACCATGGAAGGCTTTAATCACCACCACAAAAGGATTTATAATGCGTGCGAGGACATAAAGGTAAAAAACTTGCATCAAAAGCCCTTTCTCTCTTTATGATTTTCTGTAGCATTTAAAAATTTGAACCTAATGAGGTCAACCTTTCCCTCAATGCTGTATAGGTATTTCTGTCTCCACATAATTGTCACAGGCATGTTTGTCATCTGACGTGTTTATGCACACAGACAAACAGGTCTCATCTCAGGACATAGTCTTAATATTTTTGTGCATTATATGAAGTATTATGCATTATTGACTATTTAAAATCCATCTGCTTTAAGACTATGCTCTATGCATAAAATATGATAGTTTTGCTTTCACAAGTATACTAAATATCTGAGCACAACCTGCACATACTAGCCAGAAGTGATTTTCACATATTCTTCTTAGGGTGGAAAAAATTAAAACACTTGGATGATGTTTCAGGAGGCCTTTGAATGTTTTCCATTAAGTAAATTTAGAAAGATATTAATGGTAGTTGTGCATATAGCTGATTTTTTGGTTCACTGCTCAAAATGAAAAAAATCAAGGAGAGAAAGAGGATCAATTTAGGTTACCCCCAAGCAAATATTTTGGGTTTGGGGTGGGATGTGAGATCAAAAAGGTGAAAAAGTAGCAAGTTAATTTGAAATTGAATCCTGCCTTCTTAGTTTTTTGGTTGTTTGTGTGGTTTTGTTTTGTTTTTTAATGAAAGTCATATTTTTAACAGAAGTATAGTGAATTTCTAAACAAAATTACATTGAAAACTAAAAATGCTTCATTCCAGGAAACTTAGAAGAGTTAATTTGTTCTAGAATCACATACTTTTAAACAGAAAGTTGCAGACAAAAAGTGGTCTGGATCTAAAAGCAATTCTTTAGTTGCTAGCATTTTTGTATTTGCCATGATGCAATAATAATTTCACAGCCTTTCAGGGTTCTGAGGACATAATTAATAAACTATATTTTGTGACTGAATGTGGGTACTTCTATGTAGCAGAGCTCCAAAACCAGGCCTTTAGATCTGAGCACATCCTATCTTTTTTTATTTCCCACTCTTTCAAACGTCTGCTGTGTTTAGGCATGCTGCATATTGAATAGCTGTTCCCAGCTCTATTTTTGGCCTAAAATACAGCTATTACAATGGGAATGCACCTTTTCTTGATAGAGTCATTCTGAAAAATTCCGTTAAAAGGGTCAAGTAATTTCTTCCTTTTTTGTGGTCTGAAAGAGCCTGCTTTCTCCAGGGCACTGGGGAAGGTAGGTCAGCAGACACATGTCTCTGAACAGTGTTACCAACTTGCTGTCTTCAGTCTTGCAAGAAGGTTTGCAAGTGGTGAAAGAGGAGGAAGGATGTGGCACGTCACTTTGTTCATACTGGGAGCTCCTCTCTTTGAAAGCTGCTCTGAATGTTCACAGGGCATGCTGGCCCCCATTAGCAGGCAGCTGAGGAATAGCCTGGGTGTGTATGCATTCTCACTGCACTGAATGAAGACACAGGTTTCCCCTTCTCATAGATCATTTCACAGGAAACAGGATTCAGCCCCAAGACTTACTGTACTGCGTTATTCGCACTTCTGATAATAAATCATTCCACATATTTGAAAAATAAAGGCAAACTGTTTTCCATGTGTGAATTTTCCCCTTGCTCTTCTTTGATTCCTAAGAAAAAGCTTAAATTTCCCAAAGGTCATTGGGAAGTAACACTTTCTGCCACAGACAGAATAAAACTTAGGTATTGGTATCCAAAAATCACAAGACTGAAAGTCTCTCAATGTCAATTATTTGCTATTGTATTCCCAGCAGGAACATTTCTAAAAGCTATTCTAAACTAATACCTTAACATAAAAGCGTATAAGGTACGTTATAGACTTCAATCAGGAAGGATTTGTCTCCAGAGCATGTATAAACATTGAACCAAAATACTCATCTGCCTGAGTACAAATGATATACAGAGGAGTTATACAAAGTAAAATTTGCAAGAGACAGTTAGTGCTCAATTTAGTTAGTACTCAAAGGAGTATGCACATCTTCCTATTGATCTGCACCATCCCCTTGAGTTTTACTTTCTAAGTGCAAAGAAGTTCGGCAGAATTGCTGCCTTATTCCATTTATCAGATAAAACCCACAAATTGCTCCACAACTCCAGTCACTTTCTATCTATGCTAAGAGAAATGTGTCACAGAGGAAGAATATTATAGATCTGGTAGACGGCAACTTAAGTGGTGTGAAGCCGCCTGGCCCCACAGCTCTTGGAGAAACTCAGCAAATACTTGGGATCTCACACTGGGAAATTAGTTCTTAAATTGTGCCACCATGCACTTTCTTTCCCCCTGTAAGATCCTGAGGGTAGGGAAATAACTGCCCAATACTGAGGTGAATCAGCACCTCGCTCAAGGCAAATCACCAGCTCCCAGAACCCAGAACTACTTCCCTGATGGAGACAACATGCTGAGGTTTTCGGGGCAATGTCCCCAATTCCTACTGTGTTCAGGGCTGTACTCTGTTCAGTCCAACATTTTGCTCACTCTTTAGTCTTCCCCTGTCTTCCAGATTCTCTTTTCTTTTGCACACATCAGTACCTCAAAACATGACGCCCCCCAATTGCTCTTATAATCCTCACTGTAAATAATATCTTGCATAAAGTCAGAAAGAAGTCAAAGCTAATGAATGTGTTGGTAATTCTAGTGTTTCTAACCCTTGCTAACAACCTAATGCACCATCCAGTGAAATCCATATAACCCATGCACTGAGTAGAGCTGGGTGAAAAGATCACAGCATCATCTAGATACATCACATGAGGCACAATTTGCCTGGTTTGCTTTCCATCTTCGCTTGAACTAAAGCACTAAAACACATAAGCTGAAAAAATGGGGATATGTGCTGAGATCTGAGAAAGTCTATTACCTTCCTGGAGCCTTGCACACAATCCGTATAGAGACAAGGTGGCTTCTAGCTATCCCTTTGTAGAGATGCCCACCTGTGATGAAAATCCATAGCAACTTGAAGACTTCATACTAAACTTTGGTTACCAAACATCTATCTTGATAGATGAGGATAGATTGAGAAATGACACTGAATTTCTTGCCTGACAAAACTTGCTAACTTCTGTGTCCAAAGTGGCCGTTCCCAGTTATCTGGTTCCCCTCAGGTGCTCCCCAATCGGTCATGGAGAGCACAAGTGTCCTGCTGACAGACAGCACCTGAGTACATATGCCCTGAAGACTGTGGGCCAGATGGTAAAGAGCACAAGCTGTGGGGAGAGCTACAGACAGCAAAGGATTATAACTCGTATCAGCAAGTTTTATCTCCTACTAGTGTTTTGTTTTCCAAATGAGGAAGTCTCACCTGCTTTGAAGTTTCTATTCCAGAATTTCCAGAGGGGCTAAATCTATTATCGGTGTCAGTAAGTGCATACCTGGAGGGAAAACTGAGTAATAAACAGCAGGTTTGCAAGAGCAGAGGACTGACAAGCTGGAAGAATAAGGAAGTGCTCTAACAGCTACTCATTTATAATACATAGAGGCAGAAAAGTGCAGACCAGCTCTGCTGCAGTTACCATGCATTAAGGTGCCTGAACAGCACACTTTCTGTCTGAGCACCTTGCAGCACTTTACAGCTGAGTTCTCAGTAACAGACTGTGACTTTTCAGAAATGGAAGAGCTATGGCCAAAAGAAAACCAAAAAAAAAAAAAAAAAAAAAAAAAAAAAAAAAAAAAAAAAAAAAAAAAAAAAAAAAAAAAAAAAAAAAAAAAAAAAAAAAAAAAAAAAAAAAAAAAAAAAAAAAAAAAAAAAAAAAAGAGAAAAAAGAAAAAGTCAGCCTGGAGTCCAAGATCAAGAGATGTAGAACAAGGACAATCTCAACAACCCAGTGAAATGCTCCCACTCAAGTAAATGGAGACCTTTTGTGCTCAGGGACCTCTCAGTTACTCTTCTACTTCTCTATATCCCTAAGTACATGGGATTCAGGAAAGCACAAATGCAGATGTTTTGCTTTTAAAAAATAAGGGTTGTGAAAGAGGAAGGGCCTAAAATTATGGTGAATTGTATGCACGGTATTAAATGTATCCTTAAGGACACAGGTCCTGGCATTTCACAATGAAATGCTAAAGAGCCTACTGCTTCTTCTTCTTTTTAAACAAATATTTTTATGCAGAAGTTTTCATATTCAGCACCAACTCCTTAGCCCAAAACCAAAACAGAGCATGCATAAAATAATTTGTAATATTTTGCTGCTTACACCTAAAGTTGAGCTTCCTTTGGAGTTTTATGGTTTTACAGCCATCAGTTGCTTTAAAACATTTTTTAATTTGATTTTAAGCAACACAAACAAAATCATCAAGAAAAACTCTTGTTTTATCAGTTTTATCAGTGGAATCAATGGATTCAAATATAAAACAACTACTGTCAACTGTGCAAAATTTTAAAATCAAAGAATAAGAAAAGAAAGTAGAATTTCAGAAACCTTTATTTTACCACCAAAATTGTGCAAGTATTACAATTCACAAACCTGTTTCCTGGGCACATACTGACATATTCACGGTTGACCCTCTCCCTTCAATCTCTGCTCTGTTGAATAACAGAAAGAATAAACTTTGACAGCTGTCAACAAATACTGACAGACCCTATCTGGGGCTGTTCAGCCTTTCTGCAATCAGAAATCTGCAAACCCTGCCTATCTAACCTTACTGTTCATAGAGATGTTTTGAAGGATGCAAAAAAAGTCTTTGTTCTTTAAACAGTATCAGTGCAATTTCCTGACAAAGGTGCTGCATTTTGCCAATAATTTTGCATCCGTATTTACCCCCCAAAACTGGTTTTGAGCAGAGTGCTTTAGTATCAGAGCCAGACACATTGATCTTGTGTCCACAGAAACTTTCCTTTAGAAAAATTGCCACTTATTCTCTCTTTCTCCTCCCTCCATCTCTCACTCCCTGCTTTACCCCATTCCTCTCTCTCTCTTTGGTCATCTGATAAAATTGAAAGAATATTAACATATTCTTTGGTAATGTCAGCATTTTTCATATTTTACTGGTACATCAATTAATAATTCATTCTGTGTAACATACTGTTTTCCTAAAGCCGCATTTGAAGAACTGTTAACCTGTGAATTTGATTCCGTTTTTACTCTTAGATTAGTCCATATTTTAACTTTGTTTTGGAGCATGACAAAAAAAAAGAACTCAGTCTTTCCTGAATCCTGTAAAATATTTTTGGTGATGTAATAAAAATCTGATCTTTTCTCCTAAAATACCCAAGCTACAGAGTAGAGCATACAGATGTTCAAAGGCAAGCAGTCACTGATACTTTACTTTTAATAGCATTATAACAGCCAATATATTCAAACAAGTTTTTACAGTACAGTGATGATCAGAACCTCTTTTTGCAGGGTCCTTGCAAGTGATGAATAAAACCAGAAGGATTATGGAGAACGGAGGTGCCTCTTTTATCAATGCATTTGTAACAACCCCGATGTGCTGCCCATCACGTTCCTCAATGCTGACTGGGAAGTATGTGCACAACCACAACATATACACCAACAATGAAAACTGCTCTTCTCCCTCATGGCAGGCTACTCACGAGCCACGTACCTTTGCCGTATATCTCAATAACACTGGGTATAGAACAGGTAAGAGACAAATCAACAGCAGTTCTTCGTTTAAGGGGGAGACAACATATTCAGCAGTCAGTCTCAAATCACTGCCTAAAATGAAACTAAGTTTTGGCTGAGATAGAGTTCGTGTTCTTCCTAGTAGCAGGTATAGTGTCGTGGTTTGGATTTAGCACAAGAGTAATCTTGATCACTGAATCTTGATTCAGTGTGTTCACTGAAGTTTTTAGTTGTTGCTAAGTAGTGTTTGTACTAACTCTAGAACTTGTCAGCTTTTCATGCCCAGACAGCAAGAAGGCTGGAGGATTACAAGAATTTGGGAGGGAACATGGCTGGGACAGCTAATCTGAACCAGCCAAAGGGATTTTCCATACTCTATGGCAACATGCTCAGTCCATAAACTGTGTGAAAAGCTGGCTGGGGGCTGCTGCATAGAAACTGTCTGTATATTGATAACTGAGTGATGAAAAACTACTGTGCATCACTGGGAGGTTTGGGAGTTTTTTGAGGGGTTATTTTTCTCTCTCTTTTTGTTGTCTCCCTTTTTATTATCATTATTATTATTACATTTTATTTCAATTGGTAAACTGTTCTTATCTCAATCCGTGGATTTTACCTACTTTCCTATTCTCCCCATCCAGCTGAGATGGGAGGTGGGGAGTGAGTGAGCAACTGAATGGTACTTAGTTCCTGCCTGGGGCTAAACCACAACAGAAGCAACTTATTGTCCCAAATTGGTTATGCAGAGCAGAGGCTGAATGTTATGGAGAGGGAGGGTAGTACTGCCTGATGGTCGACATGTGCAGTAACAGCCGTGTAAAGAAGCTCAGTTGCAGTGAAGCAGCATATTTCACATTTGGATGTCCCAGGTGGAAAATAAGCTGTTGGGCAGTTACACTTACTGTGAAAGAGGTGCATTTTAGTGGCATTGTGGGTCTGAACTGGCAGTTCCAGCCGTGATTATGGTCAGTATTATGGCCTGCTTGTGGACAGCTGCTAACAGTTATGGAAGAAGATGTCAGGGCCAGGCTGGGGACTGGTGCCAAAGACCTCACAGGAGTGGAGTGCCTGTCATGGGAGCGAAACAAGGTGAATGGTATAATTTAAACTTTGCCATGGGGCGATATTTCATTTGCATTTTCTTAAAAGGAATAGAAACATGCTTTAAGAAGGATTGTTCTACTGCTCACCAATAAGATTTGATAGTTTTCTTGTAAATTCCTGGTGGTTTTCCATAGTCAAGAGATCCCTTTCCTGTCTACAAAGAACTCTTCTTATTCCTCTCATCTATGCTTTGGCTTGATGTAAAACCCGATTCATTTCTGCATCACCTATCCCCTAAGATTCAATCTGTAGACAAGTTAGGCTCCAGCCTGACTTCCCCTTCACAAGGTACCGGAGTTGTGTGAGGTCATCAGAGGGCAATTTGTCCAGAAGTATCGTTCAGCTACAAAGACTCCCCTTTACAGAACCAGCAAGGCACAGATTTTGGTGCCAACTGCCTTCCTTACAATGTAACTGGCAGCAAAGAGATTTGTTTCTATCAGCAGCTTAGGCACAAGAATGGATTGCTTTCAAAACATATAGCTGGCAAATGTCTCCATGCTGTCTACTCGTCCTAAATCTCTTAATGCTGCTGTATCCAGTGCCTCAAACTTACCTGCCTGTTTACCATCTTTTCTTCACCACACAGACAGTTCACTCTTTTTTCTTCCATCTCTCTGCATCTGTAGTTCTGGAGACCTTCTGCTTCCTGTGTAAAAAGCAAAACGAGACAAATCTTTAACTTCTCTGGACCTGGTGTTGGCTCTGACCCATGCGTGGAATAGTACTTCAGTCTCTGTTAAGCTGGTCTCAGTGAAGTTGTCATCTGAGTACAGCACTGCTAAATCTCTTTGAAGGCTTTGAAGAAAAATAGGAGGGAAGAGAGGATTGGCAATCACTGCTAGAAAAGGTGCTGAATTTGACCTAAAATATAAGCTTTGTCTCATGACTTATGTCTCAGAAATCCTTTCTGCTTGATAAATGGATGCTTCATGCAGGACCTGGCTTTCATGTTCCTAAAATTTACTATCTTATTGGTTCGTCATCTTTGCTTTGCACAACTAAATGCTTCACACATAAACTGGACAGAGCTAGTGACAGAGCTCTGTCACCAACCGTCTCTGCCCTTCTGCGGGTAAACACTGTTTTGGACGTATCTTCTGCACTGCCTTGCGTTATGAGGGCATGTGGAGATGTCTACCAAACACAGACTAGACCCTCTTATGTTGAAAGTAAATAGGGGTAAAAAAAAAAAAAAAAAAAAAAAAAAAAAAAAAAAAAAAAAAAAAGAAAAGAAAAAAAGTCATATTCCAGAGGCAGGCAGACAGAACATCAGGGTAGGTGAGTTCTAACAGAGGGCAGGAAGCAGTAAAAGAAAATAGAAACAAATGAAAGTACTCCGATTCTGACCAAGGTACATTGTTTGACCCAAAATACCATGGCCTCGAAGATTTAACTTTTTACTCCTTGTAAGATGAGCCTACCTACTAATTAAGCCACAATTATTTTTTTCAGGTGGTAGCTTAATTAACAGCAGATCTTATAATATATTTTTCAAGGATACTGTTGCCTTATTAAAAAGTCATCAAAAGTGTGCTAGCCAAGTAATAATCTACACTTCACAGCTAGAAAGTTTAGTAAAATTATAATGACTCAAGGATACCTGGAAGTCAAAAATAATTGGGAGTGAAAATGAGAGAATTGTGGAGAGAGAGTGGCTACACCCCACATAGGCTGGTAGTGACTCTGGTTTGATGTTGCAGATGTTATGGGCACTTGCCCTGTGCATTTCTACATGTTTTGAAAGTAAATCAGTAACCCTCTCAATGGGAAACTGAGACAGAGAAAGAGCAGTGAATGACCCAGGGCAGTCTAGTGACAGTCCTGATAAGGCACTTGACTAGAGAGCTCCAGTCCAAATGAGACAATGTACAATACCTCCAACCTGGTACTCTGAAATGATGAGAATTCAACTCCCACTTTTTACATAGGATCAAATTATTATATAAGTCAGTGGAAATAAATGGGTGGGGTACTGTTTATATAGTGTCCTCACTTCTTTTCAGTCCAAATAGTTTTCAGTATCTCTAAGGCACTCACTGTCTAAACCTGCTCTAGTGTTAACTAAACCCCCTGCATTGTGATTGATCACATGTGGGCAGACTGTTATGAGGGGAGTCCTGCTGAAGCCACGAGGACTCCACACAAGCACAGCAGGCCATTTAAAGAGAGGTCTGAAATGTGCTCTAATAAACTGCGGTTATAATTAGAGCCCACTGGGAAAACCTGGCAAAGAACAGAATGTTTTTTTTTCTTTCCTTTTTCTAATTTACTCTTCTACTCTGATGTAACCTAAAGGCAATGTTGAATTTGATGGAAACATCCCTTTTTGAAGATTATACATTAGTACTAAATCATGGGCACGAACTGTGCTGGGCACTAGCAGGGCAGACAGTATTCAGAAACATCCCTGCCAAACCAAAATCACTTTTGCTTGTAATTATCATTTTTTAAAATCCCTAAACATTTAAGGATGTTTCAGTGTTTACAGTTTCCCTTATTCACAAGCTGTATGCTAATGCAGCAGTGAGCCAACTGCGCAGTTGAAAGTCCACAAAACTGGTAACGTTAAACTAGAATTTGTAGGAAATAGCATGGAAGACACAATAAATAGGTAGAAAGAGAAAACAAAGCAACTCTGGAGAGCTTCAGACAGATGACACATTTGTTTTAATTACACAGATTCCAGCTATTCATACTAAAGAGGAAAAAGAGTCACACTCAAATTTTGTGGAAATTGTGAGAAAAGCTTAAGAAGTTTTCTTTCATAGTTTTAAATGTCAGTAGATATCCCTTCAGCTACTTAGATTTAGAAATTTAATTCGTAAGGTTATTAGATGCAGAAGTTAGAGATTTTGCTTTATGCTTTCCAGAGTATTGGCTGGTTTGCTGTTCTTTCAGCCTTACACTTTCTTTACCTTCTGCTCTCCTGTTCTGTTCTGCCCCAGTCCTACAACATGTAGTCTTGCCTCTCAGATGTGCCCTTTACTGTTGCCACTTCCCACTGCATTTCACCTACACAAACAAATCCCAGGAGTGTACTACCTCAGCCTTGGCTTCCTCCAGTAGGAAAGAATTGTGCTACATCTTAACAACTGAGAAGTAGGCAAGCATAATCTTAGTACTTTAGAAGACAACACCATCACATGAGAACAGCCAGTATCCAGAAGACATAAATATAATGAGCGTTTTGTTCTTAGTGTGTCACGCTTTGTATGCTGCAGGATTTTACATTTTTGCCAGCTTAAGTTTCCTCCCTTTGCAAATATGAAAAGAAATACAAGTTTAAAATCCTTACCCTGACTTAACATACCTACACATTCAAAACCCTCTCTGCTTAATGTTGCTTTGTAAAATTGCTACATTCAAATCCTCACCCCTCGTAGCCCTTCATAGGAAGCGTAACCATGCAGGAGAGAATGGGAATCTGTGTTGGCTCAGCAGCTGCTGACAGCCTCACAACATCATGCCAAACGCATGATACTCTCTCTTTATAGAATCTCACCTGAAAGAACAGGGATCACCAAATTAGGCAATTATTTGCTTATGCTTTTTCAAATTATCTTTGGGAAAATGTATTTCCCAGTATTTTATTTCTTGCTCAAATGTATCAGCTGATTAGAAAAACGTTCAAGAGTCATGCATATGAGTGTTCTGAGGTCATTCTCCTCCTTTTGTGAGAAAAAAAAATGTTAGCATTGCAAAGTTAAGCAGCTCAAACATTAATTCCTAAGTGGCTGCATTTGCAAAACTCAAAACTCAAGAAGTGACTTGACACCAAGATGCCTTTATCTGGTATGTTTTGACATTAGTCACAGACTTCTGTGTAGTGATGAACAGAAATGGTCACTTGGTTGACAACTAGCTAATGTGTTCAACAGTACATACACATCAGCGTGTCCATTGACATCTGTCACTTATGGGTACATTTCTTAGTCTAATGACCAAAGAACTAATAAAACACAAATATTAGAGGAGACTGAAAGCTAAGGAGTATTTAAACTGTGCACCACTCCCTTCTGACACACAGGGGCAAGTTAATCTTTCATAAAGGGAGCAAAAGCTATGCCTCATGAAGGTGTGGGCAGACAATACGTTTCCTCTGGAGGCAAAGCCAGTGTGTTTCCTGTTCACAGACTTACAGCACAAATCACTGCCAGCACATGCTATTTTTAATCTGCATCATTTCAGTGACCTAATTTATATCCTGCCTCATGTACCCTTTCAAAGCAGAGAGAGTGGCAGAGTATGATACAGAGGTGGGAATGAGTGAGCAGAGAATGAGTCCTGGTTTTCAGATTATTTCTAAAGTGAAAATAAAAAGAAAGAGAACTCTGGGCTTTCAGTTTCTTCCTTTATTGGTATAAAAGAGTCTGGGAAGCATCAGACATTATTTAGTCTATAAATATTTTAAATAATTAAAAACATGCCGCACTTTTCTGAATAATTTGCACTTTCAGTCAACAAATAAAAATGTTTAAATGAAAGTGATATATGCTAAATAAATGCACATAGTCACAAAAAGTGAAATGTAGAAGAGGAAAAAGGCCAAAAAGGATAACACGCAGGATTTTCTAGTTCTACGGTATCATATGAAGTGAAACTTTTTTTGGTTTCTGTCCAGAACCTCATCAAAAACCACAGCCTATCTGCCTACTTATGCTTAAAGCAGAATTCTATGCTATTAAATATCATACAGAAAACATATACTGAAAGTCTTTTAGCAAGTTTATGCATTCAAGTGCTTCATTTAGGAAAATCTGGGTAGAACATTGTCTGTGGAACCATTTCATCTCTTGTTCACATGGCCAAATTATAGTCTTTAACTGCATAATAACATACCCCTTCTTGGAGGGTGAAATTTCCTCAGTTTAAAAAGAGAGACTAGTTCTATCAAGAGACATGGTGCTGGCATCTGCAAGGATGGGAGTCTCAGATCCCCTCTGCAATACTCAACTGCTCACTTGCTGAGAAACTGAGGTGGGTTTTTATCCCATACGTTGGGCCAGGGATGCAGCTATAGGTTTTCAGATGTCTGATAATAGGTAGGTAACAGTGAGACTCAGGAGTCCTTTCAGACACTGTTGTGTCCTCCCTGCTTTCCGAAAGCACTTATGTCTCTCTTCATCCTTCCCCGTTAAGCAGAGCAGTGTCCACTCCTCGGTTTTCTCATCCCAGTTTTCCGGCCCTCCAAGACATCACCTTGGCCTCTGCTCTGAGCCTTGTCCCCCTGCTTGTCTGTCCTCAAGTCATTCCCTTCCTCCCTCCCCTCCCAGGTCCAGTCAGTTCTTGACAGATATGTCCTGTTCCCACTGCTTACCATTAGCGATCTTCTTTCCCAGCCTGATCAGTAAATCTGCTTCTCCCACCCCCCCTGTCAGTCAGCTTCTTTCTCCTTTCATTGTCCAGTTTCTTGGATGACATTGTAAGTCCTGGTCTCCCAAACCCCCACTGCTTTTCCCCCTCCCTTAGCTCTTTTGCTGGATTCCCTGCTGTTCCCCAGACTACTTGTCCTTATCTGGTCACCTCCTGCCCTCTGCATTTCAATCAACTTTCTCCCACCTACTGACACCACTCACAGGTGGACAGGGAATAATGTCCTGAGGTGTCCTGATCTCCAGCATATGCAAATTGCAGCAGTTTTTCCAAAGGATTTTAATAGATGCCTCCTTGACACAGAGTCCATCATGTCTTTGACAGAGTTCCTGCTCTCAGTGCAGAGCATGTAAGTGCTATCAAATGAAATCTCACATAATTTTTTTCAGATGTTAACCACAATTCCTTTTCCATTACTGCGGTTCTCAAAGATGGCTACTGTTTGGGCTAAGAAGCTTGAAAAAATTCAGCTTGCAGCAGACATCCAGTGTGGAAAATTTAAGTCCAAGTACAAGAGAGTTATAAGCAGCTAAAACAGGATCTTATAATGAGAAGTGTCAGGCAACATCAATACTGGAAAGTGCTACCAGCTTGGTCCATAATACAGGCTTTGTTAAAGATATCACCCAGTCTAACAATTGGTATATCAAGTTATCGGCTAATGCCTTTTGCAACTGCTGAGTTATAAAATGTTTAATGATCTTTTTTGGTTGCAATGGTAAACCTGGTAGCAACTGGGAAAGACCCACAAAGCTGGAGAAAAAGAAGAAAACCGGAGGTTTTCTACTGCATTTAAGTTACAAGACTGGAAACTGAGAAATCTGAATTCTTGGCAATGCCACAGCCTTCCTTCATGACTTAGGTCTAGCTGAAGGTTAACCTCTTGGTGCCTCAGTCTCCTCACCACATTTTTTTGGGACAATGCTTATTTCATTTCCTAGGTGGTGTTGGCATACTAAGCTGGCTTTCTGCACCTCCAGGATGTGATACACTAATCCTCTGCAATTTTTCAACAGAAGGGAAAAATCAAACTTCTCGAGTTTGAATCTATGGCTTGCATAATGGGAAGAAAGTAAGGAGGAATTTACTGGAATAATCTGGAAGTTGAAGCTATGCTGGACTCTGTCCCCGGAAGCACAGAGTCACTGTGTGTCAGACCTGAAATGTCATATAAACAGTGCTTTGCAACTCCTGTAAATGGTTTCCTGACTTTGTTAAAGGAAGTGGGTTGTCTACTTAAAGCTGTTGTCTGGGTCACGGTGACTAAACCTTTCTACAGCGTGCCTTTTTAAAGGTTTGGGTTTGTTTTAAATCGGAAACATTCCCATAAGCCTCAACAAATAACAGGGTTATAGGGTAAAACATACATCCTTTGATCCATGGAAGTGCAGAGATGTCCCACTAGTAGATGTAGCCCAGTTCACCTGTACACTAATCCAGTAATGTTGACAGGAGTTAAAAGGACTAACCCTGTTGTGTAATACTGTAAACATTAGTCATAATTGCTTGTAAAAAATGCTGGGGAAAAATGTCCCAGGAATTATGAGAATTTGAATGACATTCAGCTGTAAGGATTCTGGCTTCAAACTCCGGAGATCCCCTGGGTCACATTCTCTTTGTCTTGCACTCATTGCAAGCGCCTGGGTCTCTCAGTTCAGTTCAGAAATCATTAGTTAATTGCTACATGGAAAACAGAAATTTGTATTAAGGCATTTATTCATATTAGGTACAAATATGTATATTCTGCAGCTCCTCCAGAGATACATAGATGTCTGTTCACCATGCCATGTCTTGTTGTTTGCATTAACTTAATTGAACATACTCATACAGAATACAATTATTCTGATATATTAAGGTACACTACATGTGATTAAAAAATAACAATGTGTCCTGGGAACAGTTAGCAAAACTGCCAGAATGCAGATAAAAATTGTGTTATTAAAATGCAAAAGCGGGCATTTATCTTTCCTGTTATCCCTATGGGGGCCATTACATGCAATAATGAAAAGATGTCCCTTGAAATGGCATTACTTTTAATGAGGCTTTTACCTATTGAGTCATAATCTCCATTTTACTAATTACAAGCAGAAATGGCTTTCTAAACCCTCTAACTGCTGAGTGTGAGCAGCTTTTAAAGCTTAGCCGTCCCAGTCAGTACTCAGACTTGGGCAATTCAGCAGGTGTTGGACTACACCTGAGTTAAGGATGGGAGTCGACAAGCCAAGCATGTGAAGACCCAGCATTTGCACATCACAGTGTCAGTTCCTGGGCAGTTCTATGGCATATTCCATAGTATTTTCATTGTTTACAGTCCTCTGGTTAAACAGAAAACAACTAGGACACCCACCCTAATTATTTGCTGATTGTTATTTGGCCCCATGGACACTACTATGCTTTCCTTTTACTCTGGCACTTGTCTTCATTCAGAGCATGAAGAGCCAGACACTAAGTGTTGGTGCAGGGCCCCAGATCTGGCTCACTCCCTCTATCCAGTACTCAGTGGTACTCAGAGAACTGCATGGTGCAGGGACTGAACTCTTGTATTTCAGTAAAAGCCTTGCTTTTCCCTTCATCTGTATAGTTACTCATATCCTCCTGAGCTTTTGACCAAGAAACCAGTTTTGGTTAAAGCATTTTGGCAAATGCCATTCATTACCACAGCCACTGGAGCTTCTGCTTGTATTCAGGGCTTTGCTACACATTTGACATGGGAACTGATTTACTCTGCAACAGGGGGAAACATCTATTTCTGCAAACTGTCATTCAGGGAGTTGCTTAAAACTTGACAGCACTGAGATTATTTTTATGATAAAATACTAAATCATTGCCAACACAAAGGTGAATGGTTCAGGCTGTCAATCCACAGTCTCATAGCATGCACCAAAATATGGGGTTCACGGGGCCAAAAGGGAGCTAACAAAACATTTTTAAAGTTAGAAAACTAAGTCATCTAAAGCAAGGAAATTCCAAGATGAATTGACCCCCACGAGCTCCAAGCCACCCTTTCCTTTTCTAAATTCAGTTTATCTGTTCTCATCCTTATGCCCCAGGTCATTTCATCTCTGCTTTTTATGCTGGTGGCTTTCTCTCAGGTAATAAATATCAAAAGAGAGAGGAGAGAAGGAAGCTGATGCCTTTTTGTTTTAGTGCCAAAACTGAAACTGTGGGAACCTTCTCAGGTCCATAAAGGAACATGCCATGGTGATGTTAAACTGAGAAGCTGGATTAAGACTTTCCTAATCATCTGTGTGCTACAGTTTTTCAGAGCTTGGTCATTTTGAGACATTTTCACAGCCACTTTCGTTATTTACAAAGGCACTACATCAAAACCTACAGACATTAGGACTTCTTAGAGAAAAGGTTGACAATGATTTTTAAATGGGCAAATCTGTTTATTTTTCCCTAGCCTTTTTCTTGGAAATTGCTGAACTGTTTGGCTAAAAGGTTCCATAGTGCAAAATGGCAGCCTGAGTCAGATAGCATGGAAACTATCATCACTAATGATTGAAGTTTGGCAAGACTGTAAATAGCAGAGTCCAGGTCTCTGTATAAGTCAATCTTAATAATAAATGGGGCAACCAAATCATCTTATGTGCTAAATTGCCATAACTCCCATTTCACAGCTTGAAAGCCTCTGATGTTTGTGGGAGGCAGGTTGGCTGTAGAGCACTCTACTGATGAGCATGGCACTCAGAGGTTCCCCAGGGTTGCACAGTCACTGCTGGTGAATCTGGAATGGCACTTGGGAGGGCTGACCTTAGATTTCCCCTGTAACCACAGACTGTCCTTGGTTTTGCTTGGCTCAACAATGCTTCCTCTCTCTCAGTCAAGTCACTCCCCCATACTTTTCTTCACTGCTGTCTCTCTCTGACTTCTTTTCCCCTTCTACTCTTTCCTTAGCTTCCCCTCTTACAGTATTTCAGCCTTTACCCTTATACTTTCCCATGACATCTGACTGAAAGTTTGGCTGCCTTAGAGAGAGGTATGGTATCCATTTCAGGAGAAAACAGTACTGGGCACATATTTCCTGCCCACTGTCACCCTCTTCACCTCACAGTTCTTGACTTCTGGTTGGCCTCAGGAGAAGAAATGAGACAGGCTGGATTGCTTTCTTGCTGGCTGTGGGAGGAAGAGCTGGAAGCCTGGTCTCGTGTCTGTAGGACTTGTTTATATGTCACATTCCACGTGGTATAGGAAAGTAAGATTATATATGACTGTAATCTCTGGTTAGTGACGCTTGGCAGTTCCACAGTTGGATTGCATCATATTTATGTTGCCTCAGGCAAGTCTTAATTATGAACATTTTGATTTTTCCACCAGTTTTCCCAAGAAGTTCCCCATGCCCACATCAATCAGATCTGAATAATTTAAGGCCTTCCACAAAAGTGCTCTTTTGGTTAGATTGAATGTGTCTAGGTTGGACGTGAGGTTTTCCAGTGTGACTTCATTTCCTAGTAGGAAACAAGTACGGGGGTTCGAGGTGTGTCCCACAGCCCAGCTGACGGACAGCAGGTCTGGGCAGCAGCTCTTTGCAGGTAGTCCTGGCTACTCTCAGGGTAGGGAGGCAGCTCTTACCCAGAGGAGCTCTGTCCCTGTAAAGGGGGAGGTCTCTGTCATTCCCTCCTCTTCAGGAGTTTCTCATTTTGCAAGCACCTGGAGTACCAGTGTGCAGACTGCTGAGGACAAAGGCAGCAGAACTGCTGGCACAGGTGACCCTCCAGGGTCTTGTAAACCTCAAGATAATTGAAAACAATGAAGTTACTGAGACACCCACAGAGTAACTTGCTGAGACTGAGCTGGAGATAATAACTTAAAAATCCAAGTTGCAGACCTGATCCAGTGTTTTGTCACAGCACTTCCCAGGCAGCGGAAAAGCAGGACAGAGCCATCTGAACTGAATATTCTATCCAGGCCACAGACCATACATGGGCAGCTAAAGACCTTCCATACCCATCTCTCCCTAGACGCAACACGGCTCCATTTGCCAGTGTTCCATGCCAACATTAATGCTCCGTCCCAAAGCCAGTTGGCTGGTTTTTGGTGTCTATTTATCTTTGGCATAGGCAGTCCACACTTCCAGGTAGCTGGGAGCCCTCTGCATTGTGAGATTGCTTTTCTTCTTACTTCCTTCCAGAGGAATTGGCAGGAGCGCTTACAAACCCTCCTGGGCCCAACCACAAAGGGTAAAATTTTTAGTCTGAGTGGGTTCTGACTTGCCACCTAATGGAAAAAAATACAGAGTTTGGCAGGCCAGGTAGAGGTGCTTCACCTCCAAACCTTTGTCTCTGTTAGTTTTGCCTTAGACAAGATGAGGCAGCAAAGCAGGGTGGGCATTCTCTCTTGCTCTACCCAAATGTGTCACAGTGGGATGGAGATCTGGACTTTTCAAACCTTTTATCAAACTAGCAAATGTAGCCAGGATAGCAAGCCCAAACTTTCAAGTCAGAAGCCAAGTTTCAAACATCACAGAACTTGCTTAAAACCGCAAGGTGTTTCTCAGATGTATCCTCTGGGCACTGAGTTTTTATTCCATATTCAAGTGGAAACCAAGGGCAACATACTCTTTCTAAAAAAAAAACAAAAAAAAAAACAACAATCCTGAAAACATTTAACATGAGCACCAGATTCTAAAAGATTAGGAATAAAGCGTAGAGTCATGAAGGCCCCTTCAACTCTCATAAAATTCTGGAAATAACTTATTTTAATTTCAAAACCCTCTAAGCTATAAATGGAAGATTTTTGGTAAAGCAACTCTGACTCATTCTAACACATTTTCTCTTCATTCATGCATTCTTTTGACTCAGACTAAAAGACTTGGATTGCAAAGCCTCATGTGTGTGTGTGTTCTTTTTTTTTCTTTTACTTCACAGCTTTTTTTGGGAAATACCTCAATGAATACAATGGCAGCTACATCCCTCCTGGGTGGAGAGAGTGGGTTGGATTAGTGAAGAACTCTCGCTTCTATAATTACACCATTTCTCGCAATGGTAACAAAGAGAAGCATGGATTTGATTATGCAAAGGTATTTTCCAGACACATAAATGCCGCATGATTAATCCATATAAAAATAGCTTTCAGATAATTAATTAACCAGGTAATTAATTACTTAACCAACTACAGCCACGAAATTGAGATGTCATTTTCTCTCCAGGGCATTGCGGATCAATTTCCATGTGAGAATATTAATCATTCATCAGAAGAAAGTTTCCCAGGGCTCTTCAGTGGAGTCTGGTGGTTCTTCCCTCCCTGCTTCCCACCCTCCCTCCCTCTCTCCCAGAGAGTGATGGTTTGGTGGCAGGATCAAACAGTAAATAGAAGCCTTTACCCAAAATAATTGTGCCCCTTGTGCCACTGAACTTTAAAGTTGCTGAGTGTTGTCACTTACTGCCCACAGGAGGAACCTTAGCTAATGTTCTGCTCCATTATACAGTGCACACCAAAGAAAGGCTGTATGCCTGTGGTGTCAGACTCCGGATATGACTATGAGAATAGATAAGCGCAAGAACACAGCCACTGGAAAAGTTCAGAGCTTGTTTATGCTCTTGACAAAGTGTGGAAAGTATGCCAAGGTGACCTGCCCACTGCCATGAAGTTTCTCGGAAAGGGTTAGGAGCACAGATCTCAGACTTTCCAGCCTGCAGAAAGCAATCTGGAATTTCCTCAGACTAGCTCAAGGAAGATGATACAGATGTTGCAGCTGCGGTTTCTGACCCATGTAATGAGATTTTATTGGAAGCTCTCAATGCCTGTTTCTGATTTTCCCATCCATAGAAATTACATGATACTGATTATATATTTATAGAGAGAAAAAAAAAAAGGAAAATAAAGAGTATTGGTTAGTTATACATTCCTTACACACACAGTGTATGTAGCTAGAATAAATAGGGAAGCAGAAGGGGATCAGATGCTTTGGGAGAGCAGTCGTATAGGCATTTCACTTGAACAGGCCACAAACCCCAAAATTATCACAACCCTGGTGCCTCACACTCATTATCCATTTTGGAAACTAAAATATCACTCACTGTGTCTTCCATATGCTTGCAGGGTTTGTAGCAGCCAGGGCTACTGTGTGTGCTCCAAGTTTGCTAGAGGAGAGGGGAAGGGGCAGGGGGACAGGGAGCGGGCGAGCGAGGAGGTCACAGCTGGTGGGCTTGTCCTAGCACTGACATGCGACACAGACCTGGTCCCTCAGGCTCTGCTTTTGCAGCTGTTTGGGGCCTCGAATCCACAACATAAGATTAGTCATGCCTGGAAGTGCTTGAAATTACAAACATTGTCTCAGCACTTTCTCAATGAAGCTCGCACTAGACCTCCAGGCCAACAGTGAATACTCTAAGGTGGCAGGTGGTTTAATTTAAGTTTTCATCTTTTTTTCTTAGTTCCATTTCCTCCCTTCCCGTTGTAGGCTTCCATTTGCCACCTTGGCTGTAGGTTAAGCCAGTTTATTAGCGAGTCACAACCTTAATCTCAGCAGCTGCACTGCTTAAAGTTGCACAATTAAATGAACAGAGCCCGCAGGAATTCAACTGCACCCTGCATTCTCATTTGCAATGTCTTTGATAAAGATTTTTTGCAATCTGTTCCACTTTGTACAGATGTGAAAGTAGAGTCTGAACAAAGACTGTGCAAGAAAGGTTTATGTAAACATAAAACCAGCATAAGGGTCAATGTTAGTTGGGAGCCATTACCTTGTAAAGTGTTTTATCAATGAAATTCAAGAAACATATCTTTGTCATTACAGTCTGTCACTTTAAATGTTACTTGGCATTATATAGCAAAATCTGGTAATCAAATTTACTTAATGCTTTCTCTTGTATCTGATTTGCAAAATACTGTCTCATTTTATGTGGCATTGCCTGCTTAAGAAAGTAATTACTGCTCAGTCTTCCCTATGCTCCCTCAAATCATACATCTCTTTGATGGTATGCTTTTACTTCCTGATCTGAACTTTAATGAGGACTTGAAAATAACATAATAACATGATAGTATGTGATCTAATTAATCATGCACTTTGTAACTTTTGCTTTGTGTTAATCGTGTATTCCAGGACTACTTCACAGACCTAATCACTAATGAGAGCATTAATTACTTCAGAATGTCTAAGAGGATATATCCCCATAGGCCCATAATGATGGTCATCAGCCACGCTGCACCCCATGGCCCCGAGGATTCTGCACCGCAGTTCTCAGAGCTCTACCCCAACGCTTCACAGCATATGTAAGTCAAAATCTCACACTGTCAGACCTACTCCCTGTGCCTGCTTCTGTGAGGAATTTGTTTATGGAGACATCGCAGGAACATAGAACTCAAATATAAAAACCTCATAGTAAGCAGTGAATGTTTGCTTGGCTTTTTTGCTATGCTTGCTCTTTTTGCGGGGGAGAGTGACAGCTCTGACCATTATTAAAGCAGAGAGAAGCTCTTTTCCTCCTGGGAAGTTGTGGGAGATTAAAAGGTCAGTATTTGGCTTTGTAAGGGCAGCTTCTTACAATACCCTGAAAATATGTAGACACAGGTCAGGATCTGTTGGAAAGATATTACTTCCTTCATTTTCCTCTAAGATATGTGCTTCCTGGGCTCTAACTAAGTGAATGCATTGAGAGTAAAAACACCCTTTTGAAGCTTTTGAGTGCACCAGATTTGTTTATAGACTAGATACGGTCAGATTCCCAAAATAGCCTGTTAGACTGCATTTTAAAACATTTAATATTTCCTGGTGATTAAACTATAATAAAAAAAAAAAAAAGAATTATTCATTTTGGTTTTAGAACTGAAACCAACTCTAGCTAAAAATCTCTGGATAGTCCTGGATTACACATCTTGCTTCATATGTTGAATATTCTGTGTCCTTTTCCTTACAGTGAGATGCTATGAAAGTTTTCCATTGCACTTGTGTCTACCGTGGGTTTGTAGACCAGTCTTTCCATTTGTTTTTAAACAATGTCTTTGCACATCAGACCCTACCTTGATAAAATATTTCATCTGGATTGTACATTGGTTTGATGTCTTAAAATGAGGATACATCAGCTTCGTAAGACAGTGGGAAAGCTTCTCGACCTGCAAATTGCATTTTGGGCACCCTGCAGTAGCTCATACCCAACAACGTTTTTGTAGTTATATTGACTACTTTAAAATTGCAATGTAGCAGTTACTGCATAAACTGCATATATAAACTGATCACTAGTTGGGGCCAGAAAGAGATTTGCTGTACATGGCATATGGTTAAATATTTGTTAGTTGGTATTTTCTTATCCTCTTACTGGTAGCTACTTTCTAGATACACCACTTTCCCTGACCTTATAATCTTATATTCTCAAACAGTGCACATTCCTGAGACTAGGCTTTGCAAGTAATGCAAACCAGTCAGCCATGTTTTGCAGTTATTTAGATATTCAGAATAATTTCTACCTGTATGGAGAACTAATGAAATTGAGATATTAGTTCACAAATAAGATAACCAAGAACACAGAAGAACGGTAATATTGGGTTGTATGAAAGAACTTTTTAAGTCTGTGTCCTGAATTATGCACTCGAGCAGAAAACAGCAGGGAATGCTTGGGGAGGGGGTGGGAAACCTACAAACTTTTTCACCTGTTTTTCCAGCTTCTGGAAATCATCCTTTGAGGTGAAGCATCCAGGTCAGTGTGCCCCATTCTCTTTGCATCAGTCTGATCCCTTTTTCAGCTCTGATGGCAGTCCCACCATCTTGTGGCAACAAGTGCCATGGTGCCACTCCCTGCATTGAGGACAAAGGTCTGCTTTTTATTTCCTTCTAAACCTAGAGCTTGGTTATGCCACCTGTGTCCCTTACTTCCTATCCTGTGAAGAATAATGAGTAGTCACTACATCAAATTTAATGGATCCCTCACATGTCTCCTTTCAATTGCCACTTTTCATAGCAAGAGAGTTATTTCTACTTGTTCTCACCCCGTTCAACAGATTGCTTCCCATTTAGTGGCACAGACTGCCTGGCCTCAGGCAAGCCATTCTGTCTGCTGAGGGACTATCCATCATACAGGAGGGTAGGATTCAAACTGTTTCCGCTCAGCTGTGGGGACCATGTCTGGAAGAAAAGCACTGGAATCACTGAATCTCCCCCTACGTCTCCCCAGGCCAAAGGAACTCATTTTAGGCTCCTTGCTCACTGTCTTCTGAAAAGTGCTTGTAGGAACTTGCTTTGGTTTATCATGCTTTTGTCACTTTCTACTGCTTGGTGTTTTCAGCCTACTTGTTTCCTAGTTTGTGCTGCTAGACCAAATGGGTTTGGTTAGTCTCCAGATTTTTAACTACCTCTCCACCTTATACGGGTTGCACGTTACCTCCAAAGATCAATAGAAGATCCTAGTTATCTGTTTGAGGCTTAGTTTCATTAAAGTACCTGTGTGTAAATTAATTTTTATTTGTGTAGACTCCTGGGGTCTAAATATCTTGCTCTGCTGGGCTACTTGTGAGAGCACTCGGCTGTGTTGCTTCTTTTCTTCTGGTGTTGTTAATTTCTTGGCAACCTTCTTGCAAAGATTTTTTGCTCTATTGACCTCAAGAGATCCTTGCTGTGTTGTTTTGTGTTTCTTATTGCACTGACTGACTGCATGTGTTAAAGTTCAGTCTGCAGACTAAGAAATGAGACAAAATGAAGATAAACTGCCAGTTTGGGTGGCTGGAGATTCCAAACAACTGATTTCTCTACCAAAAATATTATGCTCTAGCAACATGCCCTAAAAGATATAAGTAGTTCAGTTCTTACAGAAGTATTCAGTGCTCCGTGTGAAAACAGCACAAGAACAATAAAATCCCTCCTGCCAAGATTTGTGTAATTTGAACATTTAACCCTTAGGTTTTCTTCCTTGGTGGTCAAGCACCATTTGAATCTCTTTCTTTCTGACCTTGGGTGACAGCCATCTGACCTTGGATTTTGTTTTTAAAAATGTAGTTGCTGTATCATGTTACTGTAACGCCTACCTCCAACAAAGAAGGGAAACCAGGTCAAAAGCTGCTTGCTGGCTTAACAAACTGAGATGGAAGGTTATACCTACAAACCAAGGATTAAGATAGCCTGTCAACCACATGTGAGGGGAAGTTTTGCTTAAAAGAACAGTAGCTGAAGCAGACCCTTAAATTACATGATGTGTCTTTGCTGGTAAAGTGCCATTTGATTGAAATTCTGCCTCTATAAATTAAAAAACAAACAAACAAAACCACCAAAAAACCAAACCAAAACACTAACCCACAACCCAGAAGTTTGTTTAGAAGAAGTTTTCCACTGGCACATATGAAGAGGGGAGTGGCTACGGAAGGAAATACTCCGGTTCAGGGAGAGTTCTGCCCTCAAATGTGGTCTGTAGGTCTCATTTCCTCCCTTATCAGCATGGCAAGAATAAAATCAAATGAATGCAGTAACACAGTCCATAACACTTATGAAAAAAACATCAGGGCCAAAAAGAAAGTGAAGAATTACATACCATCATTATGTTACAGTCCTGTCCTCCTCAGCACAAACAGCCTGCTAAAGTGGCATGAAAAGCCTTACAAGGACAAGAACAATAATGATGTGTACACTGTTTAATTATTAAAATTAAGTGATTCTTACTAATTCTTATTAACTCCAGTTTGAAATGAAACACAAACTATATAATACTGGAAGAAGCAGACACTATATTGTTTCTAAGCTTCCATTCTCCCCCCCACTCTCCCACTTCTGCTCTCCTTAAAATATGTCCTATTTCTGACAACTAAAAACATTTCTGAAACTTTCTCCTGGCTGCTTTGACCATAATGAGTGATATATTTTCTGAAAATAAATCATACTAATGCATGTACTCTAGCTATGCCCAGAAATCACTTCTGTGGAAGAAAATGGGACTGAAGAAGATGTACTAGATGAAAGCAATACATAGATTTTTGCTGTGGTAATGAACATCAGCTGTTGGAGAGCAGGTTGCTAGACCTTTGGAAATGTTGTTGTTAAATGTGAAGTTATGTTACATTACAATATTGTTCCATCAGACAGCTAAGCAGGAAAGCTCTGACTCAAAGGATACTCTAATGGAATCCTGAATTCTCAGTTATGCTCAGGGCCTCTGGCACTTTAGCTTCCCTTTACCTTCCAGTGTGAATCAGTCTTAGGGGAACTGTGAATCAGACCTAAGCTGTTTATAAGCTGTGAGTAAACAAACATTAGAAGCAAAAATCTGCAGGAGGCAGGTTTACTGAAGAATGTAAAAAATGGAAATCTGAAACACTGCTGGCTGTGCTGAGTTAAAGATCCTTGGGCTGGCAGGAGGACTGACAGCAAGGTTTTATGACTACCTGAAAGAAATCCTATTGCCAAGATAGGGATCTTAGGAGAAACAGATAGAAATGGTATCTTGGGAGATATCAGAAACCTTCAAAAGCTAATGTGAGAAGAGGTAGATGATATGAAAGGCAGAACTTTATATTTCCATTTAAAGATTATGTGGTAGGTGCTGATAGACCAGGTGTGGAGGTAGTGGTGTGTCTGCAGTAGTGAAGCATGAGGAGAAATGCTCTTGCACCTCTGGATTCCCAGAGGAGTCTTAACTGTGATTTTGAGGTGTGAGGTGACTGCATCTGGAGTCCCTGAGGCTGAGTCTGAAGCATTTGGCGGTTATAGTGGTATTTCTTGTAATGTGGACATTTGACCATTAGAGTGGGATCATACATTTGCATCAGTAATAAATCTTGACATATCAATCTGTTGTGTCACTGCTGGCCTGAGGCCTGCTTGGACTCCTGACTTAGAGATAAATGATAAAAATTATCACATTGCAAGTATGACTTTAAACAAGACTAGAAGAAATGGTGTGAAAGAGAAATGTAAGATTCTAGTTTCACAATGAGGTTCTGCAGCAGCAACAAATAATGTTTCTTAAAATAAAAAGGTTTTATGTTTAGCAGGTAACAACTTTTTTACTTCTTTATTCTGAAATATAGCAGTTGCATTACATTTCAGAGTGAAAGTTTCATACCTCACATCCCCAGTTCTATAAATATCACTGGGTATAAAAGATTCTCCCTTTAAAAGGCAGCAAAAGCAGACCCAGTATGGTGAAATTCAACTTCACATTAATACAGATCATAGCCACTGGTCATGTTTGGGTTTTTTTACTTTTAAATTTGCCCAGAATCTAGGCTTCCTACTTTCCAAGAACAGTGGCTAAACCTGGAAGTCTAATTTCCCTGGAAAGAAAGAATTTGTTTCCTTCTTTTATTTACATTTTTTTTCTGAAGAAACATGACCACTTATGTTTGCTAATCATATTTCAAAGAATAAAAGTGTTAATTCTGTACAGAAAGTATTAATTGTATTAATTAATACAGAAATTATTAATCAGTTTTACGATAGGTATTACTTTAAAATGTTGTTGACTTTTATTTTTATGAAATGAAAATGTTCCTGAGGCATCTAAGTACTGTATTATTTTCATTAACAGGAGGAGTCCCAATTGAAACAGATTAGCTAAACACTTTGGAGATTAAAACCCCTGAGAACTCTATGGAATTATTAAAACCAACATTTTTTAGGCAGTATTCTTGTGAACATAATTTTCTTTTGTTGAATAGAAACAGAAGGGAATTAGGAGATTGTAAATAGGAGCAAAGACAGATTTTTACTATGAGCAATTGAACAAATGTTTGTAAATATATTTGTTTCTTTCCACATTAACCCATCTGTTAGAGACTTGTATATATTTAGATCAATTTTTTAGAAAGCAAACCTTATTTTAAAGTTGTACTGAATTCTGTAAGCTCTTAAAACATGATGTACTCTGTTTTATGGCTTTTTCACACAGATATTACAACTATCTAAACAACATTATTCAAGTGTAATCTCCTAATATTTTCTTAAACTGTAAAATATCTTTTAATGATATTTTATATATTATATATTTATATATTATTTATTTATATATTATTTATTTATATAATATTTTGCAGAAGGGCTATATTCCATTTATTTCATTGAATATCACAATTCAGTTCAGTTACTAGTAGAAGATAGTGAAATTCATTTCTGAATTATTTGCTGCTTGGGAACCCCATTTTAATAGATCCTCAAGTGCAAACATCCATTGTTTTAGGTTATTTGGTTTGGATTTATTTCTTGTCTAACTTAAGAGTTAATGTGGTACTCTTTATTTTGAAGTTCAATTTTAAATATATAAATATAGCAAATATGTTGTCAGAAAGAGTTACTGAGGCCTTTTGACCACAAGGTGACTGCTAATACAACTCCTTTTCTCTCAACATAACTATAAGTACCTATTTGAACTGATGCTTACAGATAAAGAAATGATAGATTTTGTGGTGAATCTTCCTTTAAAGAGAAAAGTGCACTAGTGCTTAAAGATATTTACTCCTTCCATAGCCTATAGAACATTTAGTTATCAATGTAGATTTCTCTGTGATATTATTTACACAGGTAGGTGAATGATTACAAAATCTCAGGGTGAATTAATGTTCTCATTATGAAGATGTGTTTACGGGAAAGTGTCTGGCTATGTTCAGCATGTCTTATTGTTAAGTATTTGGGGGTTTTTATTAGTTAAACTGGGGGTATCGGTTCAAAATTTTAGGAATCTGGCCTCTTCCAGTGTCCTGCCCAGTGCCAGAAGAGATCTGTCATGAAGTACCAAGAAGACTCTGTGTATTAAGTTCTGCACAGAATGTGTTGAACAAATGTAAGTGATCAATTGAGCAATCTAGATTTGCCTAGGTTAGTGTATTTTACAAGAATGACAAATATTGCAGTAGCTCCTTGCCAGACTTGGAGGCCATGGACAACCTGAAAATAATGGGCTACCTGACACTATCTGCTGATCATGGATCAGCTAATTTGCTCAGCAGAACTGTGACTGAGAAGAGGTAATAGAAGGTATGGTACATGTTTTCAGCTTTATACTCCCAGTGCAAAGAGGAATCACGAAATGTGGATGTCAGTGTTACTTTACAGAAGTACTTGTCAATACAGAGCAAAGTCGTTCCCAAAAATGGAAGAACAGAAACAGTGACAGACTGTACTCTGATGATTTTCAAGGTCTTATAACATCTGAACATTTAGTTGATATCTCCAACTGCTTCAAGAAAAAAATGTTGTGTTAAACAATTATCACTGACAGGGAAGAGGTCTATTTACATGGGAAAGTTTTCAGAAGTCAGCAGCATTCTCCCCAGGATTCACCTCTGTAGTGTTTGTTTGATTGTTTTACAAAAAAAAAAAAAAAGGTAGATAGATCTGAGGGCAATGTCAGATCTTGTGGCTGGCAACCAGTGCCATTCTGGTGGATTTCTGAAAGGCCCAACAAACAGGGGTACACAGGGAACATAGACAAACTGTGGGGTGTTGGAATGCATTTCTGTCTCTTCTCTAGTACTCTTTCTCTGACACTTTGGACCCCTGTTTCACATTTAACCATCAGCCAGTGACACTGGATGTTTCACAGAAGATCCCATTGCCTGAATTGTCTGGCAGGAAAATTCTGCTCACTCTCTGCCTGCTGCTTTTCTCACCCAGAAAATTCAAAATGCATTTGGGAAGTGTCTGTGAAAGGTTTTAACCGCCCTGCTAAATCCTTGAGTGCTGCTTTTAAAGATTATCCATTATGTGGAGGAGGCTTCCCACAATGGCCTGGGAACATGAGACCTGAGCCTGCTTCAGCAGCTGGCTCTCCTTCCTGGCACAGCAGCAGGCTGTCATGGTGCTGCTGGCTGAGCACAGCTCACAGCCACCTCATCGCTCTGTGGCAGGGGCACTCAGGACTCCACTGGAAAAAAAGTAGGGTTTTACTAGGAAATGCTGATTAATCAAAATAGAGCTCTTTCATGGGAAAACGTCTCGTTTGACAAACTTCCAAAGATGCAGAGGAAAGTTTGCACTCGAAGTATCCTCTTTTGTCAGTGTGCCTAACAACTGATAGGTGACCAAAGTTCCTAAGACTTGCTTCTCCAAGGTCTGGGGCTCCATCAGTCCCTGTGCTAAGACTGCTCAGGCTAGCCAACAACACAATGGCTGTGCTCCTGGGATAAATTTTATTATTTTGTGGCAGTATTCATTTTAGAAATAAGATTTCAACCATGGGAAATTACAAACACTTTGACCTTTCAACATGAAATAAAAGAATTTCCAGCAGAAAAGGAATTCTAGTTTATGCTTTTCTTTGCTTAGTAGGGACCTAGCTTTTCATACTTCTTAATCTCTACCAAAGGTTCAAAAATCCTGTGATACTGTTGTCTCACTTCTCTTTTCCTTGAGGCTAATGGTTAAGTAGACTAGTCAAAACTAGCTGTGTGTACTAGAGGCATACTTCTCAAATTCTACATAAATTCTCAAAATATAGTCTCCACTTAAAATGTGGACTGCATTAATTTATTGCAGTTGACTATATGTCTATTATATTATCCTTTCAGCTGATTTTTGTCCTCAGATTATATATAGGTTATCATACAATATCTGATACAGTAAAATCAACTGCTTCCACTATTCTGTGATTACATACAGCCATGTTAAGAAATATGAAGGACTGAGCAAAGGTGTGGCTTTAAGTTTATCTGGATACAATGTTGGTATTGTTCAGTGGTATTGGTATTTTTCTGAAGAAAAGATAACTACACATAAATATTTCAATGGGGAAAACGTGCCTTAACACACATTATAATTTTCAGTACCTAAACAGTAAATTAATATTGAATCACATTTTTATTATAAACTGAAAAGAGAATCACAAGAAACAAATTAATCTAATCACACAGCAGCATTTTTTTCACTTTCTACAGATGTTTATTTTTCAAATGTAATTCTACAATTCATGTATTATGTGCTGTAGTGTATTAGAAACAGGAAAAAAGTAAAAGACAAAGAACTTAATCAAAATGACAAAACCTGGATTCCTTCTTCCTAGAGAAGGAAACTGCTCATACATAGGTGGAAATATTATGGGACATGGATTTTGTTTGATTTCTCTTCACCTTTATGTCTAGCATGTATGCTAGGTATAAAAACTGGATTGATGGAGAGCTTTCGTAACCTGCTTCTCTGTACAGCAAATTTACTTGGTATATTTTTTGCAGTACCTTTTCTTCTAAGGTAGTGTATCTGTGAACATATTCTTGTTTTCTATATGATGTCCTTCAAAAATTCACTGGCTAGGGATAGAATACCGCTCTGAAATCTTTCCCTCGGTGCTTGTGTAAACTCCAAAAGCATCATTTTTCGCTTTGGATAGGACTCTATGCCCTTATTTCTTCTTAGTACTAGTATCAATAGTAGTGTTAGCTCAGTATTGTTGTCACAGTTAATATTATGCTGGTAATGCACTCTGCTTTACATTCACATTGAAAAAATAGTACCTTCACAGAATTGAAGGTATGAATGTTATTTTGGTATGGGTGGGATTTGCACGTGTACCACACCATCAGGCATAGCTTTAATGAGGGCCAAAAGCAAGTGATAGAGATTGAATACGGGTATGGAGCCAACAGCATTGGCTACATCGCTTTCTCAGCTTGCTCCTTCAAGGCCACCACATTGTCTCTTGACAGGACCCTACAGCCAGGAACTCAGTCCTGGAGGGATTGCACTCAGGCTCCTGGCAATTCCTGCACTCACCTTTGGCAATGAGAAGGGAAAAAGTCAGTGTTTTCTCTCTTTGGGGTGCCTTGAAAACTGATAACACTGGTGCTGTTCTTGGTACTGACTACTAAATTTCTCTGTCCCACTGAAAAATATCTTTCTTTGAGTTTTGTTTAAAGGTAAATTTCTTACTGGATGCATCAGGGTAGTGTACCTTAATATTAAAGGGAAGCATTCATCTTTGATCTCTGACTTTCTTAATTTTTCTGCTTATCTTTGTTAGATGCACCATTCAGATAAGTCTTTTTAATGATTACAGATTTGTTGAGTAACATATTTTGGCATATCCCAAATATTAACATGGATCTTGTAGTGATCTTTGAGTCTGAAAGAAAGCTCAGAAAGACAGCGGTTAAAAAATGTTGAGGAAGTGATACATAAACCAATGAAGATTGGAAGCCACTGAAGCGATGTTTGTTGGTATTCGTCAGATATCACATGGAATTTGTAACTTAACTGCTTGTTGGCTATTTCTGTGCTAGAGCAGTTCTCACCTTCCTCTGATGCCTGTAATGCTGCACAACTTTTCAGATCCGTTCTTTCCCTCCAGCACTCCCAGCTATAACTATGCACCAAACATGGATAAGCACTGGATTATGCAGTACACGGGGCCCATGCTGCCTATCCACATGGAGTTTACAAATGTCTTGCAGCGCAAAAGACTTCAGACCCTGATGTCAGTTGACGACTCTATGGAAAGAGTGAGTTCAAGAAACTACTCTGAATATAATCTTATAAGTCAGTAACAAAATTAGATTCATTCATTCATTCTTTACCTTCACCAACCACATTCCAGGGAATGACATTGTTCTGTGAGGAATTACTCCACTTATCCCCAGTAGAAATGAGTTTTGGTTCTCTGCAATATAATGCCGAGCTTGTCACTTTCTTTTTCAATTGCTGGGTCAATAAACTGATGACTTTTCTTAAAGGGAGAAGTCCCTGGGCCTAATATAGGGCCTGGTGTTAACAGAAGATGCATCACCTGTGTGTACACATGGATAGACACAGGTGCACAGATGACAACTTCTATTCATTTCACACGCTCCCTTCAAAGATTGTCCTTCAGCTGAAATCTGGAAACTGGCAAATCACAGCAACTCAGGTGTCAGTCTACTAGTGTTTGCAGAAGTTAGGCAATGCAGTGTAGAGCTAATTATAGGTAACATGATACATGAACTATTAGGTGTACTTTGTATGACTTTTTGTTCCAAAATCAAGCACCATGACCAGAGATCTTCCCCTAGAGAGGTTTCTTTAAACTTTAATAAAAATTTACAGCCTTTTCCCAAGCCCACAACTGTAAGGAATGAGAAAGCTGTAGACTAACACAGTAAATCAAATCTGAGTGCCTTTTCCCCTAAAGCTGTAGCAGACTTTTTTCACAAGCTCTGTTTGAGTACACAATGAATTTTGGACATACTAATGCAACTACACCATTATTACCATATTTTTTCTATTTTAATTTTCTGGACCTGTTTAATTGTCCCCTGTGTAAAATGTGAAATTGAACTTGTAAGCTGATTTTTTTAGCAGCTCAGTAAAGACAAGATGTGAAAATGCCCATCCCTAAAACGTCTGTGTAAACAACCTCACTGATGCCATGTTTGGTCCTGTATATTTAAGGGTTATAAATGATGGTTATACATGATTATGCACAAAACATGCTTTGCTACACTTTACTCAGAGTTCTTTCTGTGCTGTGTTGCAGTTACACCAGATGCTCGCAGAGATGGGAGAACTGGAGAATACATACATTATTTACACTGCTGACCATGGTTACCATATCGGGCAGTTTGGACTGGTCAAGGGGAAGTCAATGCCGTATGACTTTGATATTCGAGTTCCTTTCTTTATTCGTGGCCCAAGTGTAGAGCCGGGATCAGTGTACGTTCTCTTGTGTCTCTAAGCTCAGCTGTTGAGCCTGATGTAAAATGTTTCTAAGAGCATGTAATTATCACTCTGTCTAGCTCAATTTCATAAAGGATGCCCTATTATTTCAAAGCAATGAGTCTCATAAAGAGGCAGGTCTTTCACTTTGCATATTATGAATAAGTTATGAAGGAGATGAGAAAATTGTGTAATGCACAGTCATGTAGTGTTAGACTCTGGGTTTTGCTTTTAAAAACTATGTGTTCATCTTTACTGCTCACCCTATGGTTTATCAGAATGAATGGCATCATGCCCTCATTGTCAGTGAGATAAGAGCAGTATGGCTGCTGCACCTCCTTGTTTTATTGTGCTAAGCTTTTTCTTTGCAATGACAGTCTGCAGTGCTGGCCTATCATTCGGAGTTGTAGACTTCAAAGGAAGTTTTCTAAACTTAGCACTTGTGTAGAGCTTTACATCTTCAAAGTCTTGATAAGCATTAATTACCATTCTATTTCCAAGAGAATGTGAAGACTTACATATCAAACACATGGCAACTATGACCTTTTCTGTTGATTTGCAGAGTGCCTCAGATAGTTCTGAATATTGATCTTGCTCCAACAATTCTGGATATAGCAGGACTTGACACACCTCCAGATATGGATGGCAAATCTGTCCTAAAGCTTCTGGACTTGGAGAGACCAGGAAACAGGTGAGTCCCAACATTGTTTTTAGCCAGTTCAGAAGCAAACACCCAAGTAAATAAAAAACTGAGTGGAAAAAGGGATTCTGTGACAATGAGCTGTGTCATGGCAACAACCCATTTGAAGAGTCTCTTAAACAGCACATCTATAAAATTGCAGGTATATATGTAAGTAGAGAGTTGTTTTTTTCAAAAATAATTCTGTTAACACTAGCAGTGCTATACGTAAGTGCCAGCAGTAAACATTATTATTTTACTTTCAGGTTTCGAACAAATAAGAAGACCAAAATTTGGCGTGACACATTTCTGGTGGAAAGAGGGTAATTATTAGGGGTGAGAGAGTTTTGGGAGAGCATGCCTGCTGGGAACACTCTCTTGTACGTGCTTTCTTTTCTGGTCCCTCCTCTTCCTTTTTATGGTCAGAGAAGTAGTAAATTTTGCAAGTAAGCTGACAGGCCTGACATGTTTCCTAGTTTCCCACCACTGCCTTTGGAAGGGGCTATGCTCCCAAATCCCTACCTCCAGAGAAATTTGAAAGCAAGCTTTTCTGGTGACTCTCCTAGCTTCTTTCCTTAACATTGTGCTTGTACCCACTGATGGCATCATCTGATTTATTTTCTTACCAAATCTCTGTTTCAAATCCAGCTGCGCAGAATTCTTTTATCAATTGATTTTGTATTTTCCTTCACAGACTGAAAGCATTCCTCCTTTTTGTTTCAGCTAAGAAAAGAGTTATGTTTGTAACTGCTCCTCTTTTCACTGTTACCTACTTAGATCCTCTCACCTTCCCAGTTGTTGCTGTGAAAATTTTCTCTGGGTAAAATTTTTACAGCAATTACCTTTTGGCACTTTATGACTTTACAGATTGTGGAAATCTTGTTTGATGTATTACGAAATGGTGCACATAAGACACATTGTAATATATAAAGTACAGTCAAGCTAGTGCTGAGTATGGAAGTCCTGTTGTGTCTTCAGCTGGTTTTTTCAGCCAGGCAAGTACTGTTTCAGAGAGTTTTGCCTTGTGAAAGAAACCACATTGATGTATGAATGGTGATGAACCGTACAGTTTGACATATTTTAACAACCCTTGTTTCTCTTTGGGCAATTTTCAGCCAATCACTTGAGCCTTTTTTTCAGTACATGACCTTCATCAAAGGTCGATAACAGAAATGTGAGGATTTTTTCCCTGAGTAGGCAGTAAACCTTCAAGTAGCTTTGCTTTTCAGGTTACATTCAGCATCTTAAGAGTTTAGAAGAATGTACCTAAAATGTTCAACTTTTTTATTTTATAAGCAAATTTCTGCGCAAGAAGGAGGAATCCAGCAAAAACAATCAGCAGTCTAATCAACTACCAAAATATGAGAGAGTCAAAGAATTATGCCAACAAGCAAGATACCAGACAGCCTGTGAACAACCAGGGCAGGTAAGCAACAAGTAAATTCAGTCTTCCAAGACCCATAGGGAAATACATATTTTACACTACGGATCAAAAGAATTTGAAGAATATGGCATTTGAAAGATAATTAAGAGATCATTGTTGTGAATATCAGAGCAAAAAAAAAAAAAGTTGCTTCAAGCAGTGATCCTATGTAAGGTTTTGAAGGACTGTCCCTTAGTTCACTGTCTCAGTAAAGGTCTTATAGTAGAACTCACATGCTCAATTATGATATGAAATGACTACTTTTTATTTGATTCAGTGTATGGCTAAATATGCAATAAAACTCGGTGATAACTATGAGTAAGGGAAAGAACCTTTTGAAGCAGTGAAAGCTTGTACTTCCTGGGCTAGTTCAGAATTACTGAAGCAAGCTGGTTAGTCCAAAGGTTGCATGTGATTTCATTTGCTGGGATGTACAACACACTTAGTAATGCTTTTTTATTTATTGAAACACCTTTAACAGAAGGGTCGCCTTGCTCAGAAATGCTCACTGTTTCAGGTCACTATAAGGATTCAGGCAGCGATAGCCATACCCAAGCATTACTTTTCCTTCTTGTAGCCCTAGTTATTTCAGTATAACGCCTGACTCTGATACAGAGGCCTGCTCGTAAAGCCAGAAGTTACTGCACCACTGACTACTATGCTTACACCTTAAGCTCTGTAGTGCATATAGAGGGAGAGAGCTAAATTAAGAAATAGTGAGTCTGACTCCAAATTCTCTTCAATCCATTTTGAATTAATGCTATACCAATGGAAACATATAATGATGAATTTACTGGGTAGATAATGTAAGGGATCTGTACGCCCTCTCATTGACACCACCTCCAACCATGCTGGGGCACATGCTGGGGGCCCCAGGCAATGCCTTATGCCTGCCTTGCTGTCCTCCTGTTCCATCCCCATCCCCACACACCTCCCCAGAGAAGTGTGAGGTGATTTCTCCCAGGCAGGCACTTGCACTTTTCCCTCAGATGTTTGCTCAGACCACTGCAGCCAGCCATAGACCTGGCGCTGAAATATCGGTAGGCTCTTTGGAAGGAGGGCATAAAGCCTTCACTGTGCTCTGCTCCCCTCCGCAGCCACCCGTGGTGCTTTGCCCAGGGCAGGTAGAGCCCTGCACAGCAAACCAGAGAGCTGAGAGAAAAGTTCCGTCCCTACCTTCCCCCTTCTCGTTCATTAGAGTGTTACAGTAAGTCTTGGTTAATCAGATCAGACTGGATTAGTGTTTTGGCTGGCACATCCTTGGTCAGGTCCTCTGTCACAGCTCTCACCTCACACATGCTGCTTAAGCACAGCCACTTTTGAAGGCATATACACAATATTGCCGTCTCACCCAAGGGCAAAGTTTTCAGAAGTTCAAGCACTGCCATTGTAAACAAAGATTAAATTTGAAAATCTGAACGTTTTATAAAAACTAAAGGAGATCAATGAAGTCATTTAGACTGTTAGACGCTAAAATGTTTAGTTTTAAAGTACCAAAATATTTTCTTTGCAATTATTCCTTATATTTATTACCTCTCATGCCAAAATGCAGGTTTGGAATGACTTTACTTTTCCACATGTGAAGAGAAAAGGTTAAGTGTCCTGACCAGATATCACAACTGAAGCAGTAGGAAACACTACTCACAGCCCTGTTCTCAGCCCAGGGCAGTAGACTATCCCATATTTGTGAATCCCATTTGATCAAAAGGTGAAGAAAGAGAGGCTTGAGTTATCAAGGAGGCTATGAGAGCAATAGTGTTTGATAGCAGGTCTCCCACCTACAAATTCCTATCAAGGTCTTTTAAGCGCAGAAGATATGTTGGCTCCACAGAGCCAGCAGCCATCCCTCACAGCTGAATAAAGGGCAGGGCTGAACTGCCCTCTTTAAGACGAATTTAAGACCTAAGCATTGGAGTATATAAACTCTTTTTCTTAAACAAAGAGATAAAACTTGTCCCTGGTACTTCTAACATCCTGAAGCTCTTCTCCAGGGATGTTGAAGTTAAACGTACCTGCTGAAACCTTTCATCAGTCAGAGCACCACGAAGGGGCTCGTCCTCTGTGCTCATTCAGGCCCTGGTGCACAACCCACTCCTCCCACCCCATTTGCCCTCACACCAGCCTTGAGAAGCAAGGGCAGTTTCTCTGTCAGGGATGAACTACTTGAGGTGCTCACAGGGAAGTCAGCATAGAACAGTAAGGGTGTGCAAAACTGAAATAACAGGAGCTTCAGTGAGGCATTGCAATGTGAAATGAGTGTCTGTGGGATTTTTTCCATGTAGAAAAGGTCTTCAAACAATCAGAAGTTAGGGGGTCAAATAATTTTACTTTAGTGCAGATGGGTTCCAGTGTGCACTTATGAGGTTCCTCCAGCAGATTTGCATCAGTCATTTTGCACCTCTTGGAAAAGAGAAAGAGGAAATATTGTTATGTGGGACTTAACTGTGTTTTATCTTTTGAGATTATTATATTTAACTGCAATTACATAGGTGCATATATATATTAAAAAAAAAAAATCTTCATTTTAATTACTGTGGTTTATAATACTTCCTACATTTACTCTAATCAATTGCAGTGAATGTCAGTTAAATAAAAATTGCCTTCACAGAATGAGTGATTGCTGCCAGAGTTTTAAACAATGTAATTACTGGTCTGTGGGAAGTTGCTGCTAGATGTCTGAAACTAAGAATAAGCATTTGGGGAATTAATACACCAATGTACTGTCTAGTACCTTTAGAGCTTGTTCTTAACTTAAATTTACTTAAGTCAATATTTAGTTTATTTGAAATGGAGAACACAATGAAGTGCAAAATGAAAGCAATTAGTTTTTCCTGTATTAAAGCAAGGTGTGATCCTGAGACCTGCTAGTTTCAAAATCTCTAAGGATGTGGTACTCATTATAATAGCTTCAGCTTATTTGCTATTAAAAAAAAAAAAAAGAACCTAGCATAGTAAAGATAATTTTTAATTAAATTTTTCAATGTCCAATGTCTATCTGAAAGTAGATAAACCTAAAAAATTGAGGGGGGGGCAGAAGAGAAAATGTCGAGCATCTGAATCATATAATTATAAACTACTTTCACCATGTTTTTTAATGTATTTAAATTTTTTAGCACCATTGACAGATTGCAGCACTTTCAATGTGGAGCACTGTCCCCTCGTTATTTTTTTCGTAATCCCCTTTATGGGAGGACAGTTTCCAAAAGCTCAATCACCTTCTTGAGAACACATCAGAATTGAGATGTATGTTGGATATGTTCACTTTTTGAGTTAGGTTCAGGCAGTCATTAACTTGGGTCAGCAGTGAGCCCTTGCCAAACAGAGGAGCACGCCTGCTGAGCTGCACTAGCAAGAGCACTGCTAGCAGGTCATGGGAAGTGAGCACTTGCCCCTCCTTGGTGCCTGTGAGCTGCAGCTGGAGTGCTGCATTCGATTTGGGACCTCCATGAGTAGAGGGTAAGCTGGAGCAAGTCCAGTGGAGGACCCCTGAGATGGTGAGGAAGTACTGGGGAGTGGAAGAGAATGCAAAAGGGAAATCTAGTTGTTTCCTTCAACTAACTAATGGTTAACTAGAGAGAAGACAGACCCTGGCACTTCTTGGAGGTGCACAGCAAAATGGTCATCAGCAAGAGACAAGTTACAGCAAGGGGAAGCCTAACAAGATGCATGGAAAAAAAAGTGTTACCATAAGCATAATTAAGAACCAAAGCTCAAAGAGGCTGTGGAAAGTCCATCCAGGGACACTTCCAAAACCTAATAATTTTGTTGCTGCTTTGAGGAGGAGGATGAACCTCCAGATGTTCCTTCCAGCACATGCTCTCAATCTTTGATTAGTACCTAGACTTGAAGATTTCATGTTTTTTTCTTCCTCTTCAGCTTCACAACTTGGGAAGTGCCATTAATTTTGTCCATCCTGTGAGTGAGTTATGGGTCATCTGCTCATATCATATTTGGATATAGACTAGATTTTAGCTCCCGCCCTGACCTGGTTGTTGACCTTTGCTCACCCAAAGCACAGGCAGTCCCATCACACCCAGGCCAAGTTGAAGGGTGAAGGTGAAGCAGTAGATGGGCTCTCTGCTCAGCTTCAGGGCTTGGAGAAGGGTAAAAGTTTCCTTTGCAGTCCCTCCCCATTGCAGGGAATGCTCAAGAAATTATGGGGGGAATGGGAGGTTTTCTTCATAGTTTGTGTGCCAAATTTGTCACCAGTTTACATGGTGTAACTTACTGAGGTCATCTGATTGAGCCTAGTTAGTTTAGCAGTGGATATTGGTGGGTTTAACACTTAAATGGTTTGCAGGATATTTTTATATTTACCCTCTCAGCTTTACTGTAATAGGGTACGCAGTGCAGAAATATCGATTCATCTGCAGCATTGCTATCTCTGCTATTGTTTTAAAATGGGAAACAATTTGTGTGAACTTATAGCTAAAGCTTTGTTAGTTTTCCAATAGAGCAGAAATAATAGCATGTGAACAAATGTTTCTCTGGATTAATACGACCTTATCGTGACACAAATCTCTTCTCAGATTTCCACTGGAATAACCTGAGATGAGAATATATGTTAGTTCAGGAGGTTTAGAGGCAAGCTGCTCTTAAATTCTCTGGCAGGTTATTTTTGTTGAACTCATTCCATCTTCTCACCCATGAAATTTTTCTGGATACTTAGCAAATATCAAATAAAACCATGTTAACTGTGTTTTCATTTATACTTTTTTCTTTCTCTCTTCCCTTACCTAAATGTGTAATTAAGGAGTTGAATTAATTCATAAGTATTTTTTCTTTTTCCCTCTACCAGTCTGAGTCATGGGAATTTTCCTGAGGCATAATTTTGACTTCTGGGACGTAACACTCTTTCCCAGATCATAGTTACCTTTTGAGGTCTTGTGACCGATAGGCTGTTTCCACTGTACTGCTCGATCCATTATTTATAATCAGTATCAAATCCATAGGCAAACATGCATTTTTATCATCTTAGAAAAATCACACAAACCACAACCTTATTCTAAAATTTTCCCAGCAGGGAAAAACGAACCATCCTCCCAAAGTAAGGACCGTGAAGCATTGTGTGTAAAATTTCAGCTCTTAGGTTGGATGACTCAGCAACGAAACCCAGACACAGGTCTGTTTGTTTTATGGGCATACATCTCCTACCATCTGCTCCACACTACCTGCCAGTTTGTGAACAGCAAACGTCTGAAACGTGTAAAGATCTGTGGTCTGGTGCCAGCTCCAATGAGCACTGACAGGGGGCAGAACGGAAAAATGCATCGTACTGCCCGTGTTGGTATGACACACATCCCCATCAACTCAAACTGTGCTAGACAGGTATAATGTTGTAGCAGCTGCACTCTCCAAGAGCTCCTTCTTCGTGCACCTCAGCTTTGGAAATGCAAAATAGTGTGTTTCCTCCTGAGGAACTGTATTCCAAAACTACCCTGAGGAAATAATGTTTTGTTTGGAGAAAATGCCTGAAAACTTTACAGTGAGATTGTAGTTAGATTAGGTCTCAATGTATTTTACAGTGATCTGAGGCTTTACAGGTAGCCACTGGGGACATGTTGCTGAATCCAAACATCAGCCTTGCGGTAAATGTGCAAGATTCTCCTGGCTCTGATCCAAAGAGCACGTTATGCAGTCTGTACTCTCATTTCAAACATATTCTTCACCCTTTAAAAGCCTAGCATAGGAATTTGATTTTTATGATAAAGATTCATATTTGTCACATTATCATATCAGCATTCAGTCAAAAGCACGCCTAATTGTCATCCTAAAAGAACATCAATCAGCTTGCAGATAATATTATAAAGGAAATTAGAATGGGGCTTATTAGGTATAGTCTGGTTTGGCTCAAGTATCTATGTTCTCATAAAAAAAATATCACAGACCATACATTTGTATAGGTCAGCTTTATGACCAGCTGCAAAGTATGAATAAAAACACATAAGCTGGTAAGAGCTGGCCAGAAGTGTCAGGTGGCTTACCAGCCACTGACAGCCAGACCCTGAGCACCACTAAAACCCAACTAAAATTATGATACGGCATATAAACATCACTCATGGATCCTTCTGGTTCCAGAACAATCTCCTGATGCTTGCAGAAGGCACTGGTGATCAACCTGTAGTACCAGAGCACTGATTCAAAGCTGGTTTGTCTTTGCCATCTGCCCATTGATACCATCTTTTCCTACTAATAATTCAGCAGAGCATCTATATACAGGCTTAAGTGGAAGCATATGTGTTTGGGACCAGTTATGTGCTTAAAAGCGCATACCTCAGTGCTTTTGTGAACAACTCTTGTAGCTATTCCTCACTTTAGACTCTGCAGAGCCATCCCTCATAGCTGAAAGAAACATGCCTGCAACTTAGTTGCTCAAGAATTCGTAGGAATTGCCAGAAATTATGATACCTCTAGTTAAAATACCACTCTGTTTATGAGTTGAAACCAAGTATGAAGATAAGTTCCTTTATCTCTAAAAATAATCTTTCAAAGAATGGCATTTCATATTTCAGCCTAAATATTTCACATTTCAGCCTAAATATTTAAGTTTTTTATTAAACAGAGGTCAGCTCTTCCAAGATTTGACAATTCTTCAAATTTAAGCAATTCTTAATCTGAAGTATCAGCTCTGTTCTGGATGAAATCCAGAGATATTCTGGGAAGATCATTGGGTTCACTGGTTTCATGTCTTTCAGTGCATGACTGTGTTTAGCATTTTCACCATCATCTTATCAGTGTTCTCTAACAGAAAGACTTTTTGGTAGAATGGCACCTTTTTTAACAGATCAATTTTTTCGAACCTTTTTTTTAAAGTAATTTTATGCTCCAAAAACATTTCTAGAGAAAACATCGTTTATGCAAGAATCATTTTTAGCACTTTCTGTAGTACTCCTCTGAGGTTCTCTTTTTGCAGAGTTTCCATTTTAAATTAGACAGTGAAATATTATATAAACTAACTCCTCTGCAAATTAAACATATATAGTACAATTTAACAGATTATTACTGGTATTGCTTTTTATAACTAAAAGACTAAATTTATCCTTTTCATTGGGTTCTATCTGCTTGCATTTGAGGGTGGATGCCTGTTGGATAACAACAGAAGTCTGCTGATGTTGAGCTGTAACGACAGACAAGTTAATAGATTTGGTAGGGAATGCTATGGAGGTGAAATATTTCCTGTGTCAACCTAGGTACCTACACTTATAGAGCTGACAAAGCAGTTCATGCATTTTTCATAACTAGAGAACTGCTATGATTGTGACACTTAAAATCAATCTTGTCCATGCATCAAGAATGCAAAATTGTGTAGTCTGCAAACTTCCCGGCAATTTTCTCTTTCCTCCTTTTCTTTACAGTGATTAATTCCTTCATTCTTTTTTTCCTCCAATTATGTCCCTGTGCATTTAACTGAATGTATTTCTAAAGTCTGTCATACATTTCTGCCTATATTACATCAGTTCTTATAGACCAAACTGCTTCCTTGTCTGTTGAACCACTGACCACTGCATTTTTCAGGAACGCTTCTCAGAGGGTAAGGTTGTATATAAATAACCGTCTTTGAATATATTCATGACAGCAGACTCTGGAGCATGATTCAATAGAAGGTGGTTCAGTTATGAGAGAGAGGTACAAAAATTGGGATCTGCCCTTACAGGCAGCATCAACTCAGTTCTAAAATGAAGGAGGAGATTTTTTTTCCCATAAAAATGCAGCAATTTCAATTTCCCTTAGCGAACCTGGCAAACTATCCCTGCTAAACAGCTGCACTCATGTGCAATGTTCAAGTACTGCTGAGATGTAACAACACAGACTGATATTTCCAGGGGTATTCAGGAGCCTTGGTCAGGACCAGGGCTCGTGATTGCTCTGTGGGAATGCATAGAGGACACGACCTCAGCCCGTAAATATTTCTCAGTATTCAGGTCTACTTCAGCAGAAATTAATTGCTAGCTACTCTGTACTGTTTACCAGAGCCAGCTAATTACAGGGCACCTTTCAATATGCTGTGTGCCATGACCACTTTGGATGGCACAGACAAAGCAAAAGCAAGATAGTTCTGATTGCAGTAGCACAGCTCTGAACCAGATTCCCTTACCAGCATTTTCACATCAAGCCCCCTGGCACTCTCCCAGATCTGGTTACTGCTAATGGAAGAAAATGGTACACACATACACAGCCCGTGGTAGTATTTTCATCTGAACTGTTTTCAAATTTAGAGCATTCCTTTTGAAACAGGAAAACAGGGAAATGAGATCTTGAGGACATGTTTAAATTCATGAAGTCTTCATTTTTCAGGCCTTATCTTAGCATTCCCTAGGCTGAGCAATAATACTCAAAGTCAGTCATACGTTACGAAAATGAAAAAGCACCTGTAAAAATATTGCTGCTGTGTTATATTTCCTCTTGCATGTTTTTGAGGGTTTCATAGCTTTGTGATAAAATCTGACAAGGTATTTAACACTGACGAGTCTACTGCAAATGCTAGGTGTTTACATTTCGTAGAAACCCTTAGGTTGCCTACTGTTGAGACATCTTTCATGAATTGTCTAATTCATTTCCCCTCTGTATAAGGGGGCAGCAATTGTCTCACATCTGTCACAATCTATTAACTACACAAAGTTGACTTAAAGTCCTGCCTAAGTAGCTATTTACAGTGCAGTGCATCACAGTGTCTTATGCTGAATAAACAGTTTTATGCCTTAATTATAATCAGTAGTGAAATAGACTTACTTAGTTTGAAGGTTGTGGCACAACTGATTAATACCAGGAAATTGAGACCCCAGGTAGTTACAAAGTCAAGTGGTGTTGTCTTGCTTATGTAGCTCTATGTCGCAACCAGAGCCATGCCTTTTCTTAAACTGGACAAACCCAAAGTCGTTAGGTGCCCACTCCTTTTACACCTTTACCTCTCCTAAGTTGCCTCTGCAATTTGCAGGGACCACTTTGGGGAGAGCTGGCAGCCAGCACACACAGATCCAGCCAAGGCTCCAAGTGCGTATGCAGAACAGACCCTGCTTGGTTCAGGGTGGCTGTAAACCAGCAAAGCCCCTCTCAGTGTGGCTTAAGTCCCACTAACTTTCAGGTGTGGGGTTTCAGGACTCCATTGGTGTGGAAGTATTGAAGGTCTTCTTTCACCTTTTCTTCCCCTCTGAAGCTAAATTGAGGCAGAATGCAAACTGAAGGTGGGGAGCTGAGGTGAGAGGGAAATAGTTGTTGGAGGGTAGGTGATGAAATGAGATGAAAGAAGGAAAAGATGAGTTAATGACAGGGGAAAAGGCTGACACAAGTTGGGTTTCACAACATGATTAGTTTAGGTTTTTTGATTCTGAGTTAGTCCTCTTTTCTCCTGCTGAACTGAGAGTAAATCAGTGCAGGGTTTCTTAAATTAGCATGCAGCCAGAAGCAAGGACTATCCCACATTCCTATGGCAACAATGAATTGTTAGATTGGCTTAGGTGTCTTGTGAAATGTCACAGTAAGAAGGAAGATAAACATGGGGAAAATAAATCATATACAAATGAAAATTTAATGAAGACATATTTAGTGTGTATAAGCCAGTGTTGTTTTTTTTTTTTAGTTGATGGAGAAATGGTGATCCAGAAACCAAACCTAATGTTCCTGGACTTCAAAGAATAGTTTGGTATTCATAGCGGGAAGGAAGGTAGGAAACAGGGGAAAGGAAAGGGCAGTGCATTCAGTCACAATCTTCTTTTATGTCCATTAATGCATTTTATGGATCTAAAGATGAGCAGAAGGACCATTACAACTCACTGCATAATGCATGCTCAGTGCCTGATTACGCTGGCATGGGCAGGGATTCAGGAAAGTTACACTGAAAATTCCGTCTTAGAACTCTACAACATCTTTATAATGACACTTTTTAAAGTAAAATTAAAAAAAAAAAAAAGAGGAAATGAATCACATTTAATCCCTGTTTTAAATAGAGAGCCGTTATTGGTTTGTACTAGACACAGAGAGTCTTGTTTCAATGTTAGTCATAATATTGTTAAAAATGATCTAAATGGTTATTGAAGCCACTCCTAGAACCTCTTGCTATAATTAATGCTAGACAAAGAGAATACTTATTCTGCTTTAAAATGGTGCTTTTGAGACTCATTAAAGACTGCCATATGTTTATAACTGTAACATGTACCCAATAAACACAGGAAATACAGTGGTGCAGTCAGCTCTTATCCTGTAACAATCATCTCTTGCTGTGGTAGGAAGAGTGCACATGCTATTGCAGAATAAAGTCTGCAAAACTTTTCAGCTCCTGGACACCTTTACTTGTACAAAGTCACGTTGTCACTTGTAGGTGTATGTTTACACTTCAAGTCTGGGCATGAGTGTAATTTCTCAGGCAGCCATAGACTTGGTCAAGTTGATGTCCTTTTACACATGGCTTACTGTTCTGAGATCAATCATGCCAATCAGGCAAGATCTCTGCGTGAAATCCATCTTTTAACTCAGCCCACATGTTAGGTCGGGGAGTGCCCTTATGGTTATGTGGTGCAGACCCACATCAGCTCATCCCTCAGGTTATCAGGTCAGCAAATCTACCTGAAGGCTTAGTTTTCTTTCTTCATTCTTCCATCAGCATGACAGCATCCCCAAAACAGTCCAGAGCAACCATTAGTTAATGGAACTTACCGAAATGTGTATGCTCTGATATCAGTGCCCATTTCAAAAATTAAGTTGGGGACTCCATTAGGACCAGCAGCATCTAGCTGTCTTGTTATTATTAATGAGGCAAGAGAAAGCTACTTACACTATTCAGTGCTGGGAACCAAAAAAAGGACACATTATAGGAAACTTAACTGAAACTGCAGCTAAAAGGTTCCAGTTATCAATAGTGTTATTGACTTTTGTTCTTGACAATATCCAGCCAAACTTAATTGCTTTGTATGCAAACTCTGGTCATTGTGGCTTAGGATGCAAAAAGTGAACTGAACTCACTGGGTCATAGTCATTTATGGTTGTATCAAAATTATAAATAAACACTGCTATTTCTAGTTCTCCCTATTGTTATTCAGACTACTACTGACTCAAAATCTTCACTGGCTTCTTAGTTTGTGTCGTGTATTTCGAGTGCCCTATATGTCAAGCTTTGGGCATGGGCGAAGGAGCCCTGATCTCTCAGCACCTATCCATATTTTTTTTTCTTGTACATTTAGCTTTTTTAAGACAGTGTCATGTGGAAAGGAAATTAAAGTCCCTGTTGCTTTTTAATTTGGTATGTGAAGGTAAGTGGATCCACTGGAAAAATCCACCTGGAATCTTCCATCTGGTTCAGTGATGTTGATAACTAAGTCAGACAGATATTGCGCAGACAAGCTGGAAAAAAACCTCTGTTTCCTCTCATTCTCCCACACTTGCTCTGATATTCAGCACACATACAATGCTTTTTACAGGTACTCCTTCTAGACTGCACCTTTTCCTCCCAAGTCTGATACAAATCTCTAGACTTATATATTGAAAGGAGTTTATCCAAGATAATTTCTTATTTACTGTCCCTAAGGTTCTTCCCCGAGCTTGCACCTGCTGGTTGTAGGGAGTGGTTTGTGTATTTTTCTATAGATTACATTCGCAATTTTTCCTTTTCTTTCCAAAGTATTCTCAACTGAACCAGTTCTTCTTCATCTGTGTTTTTTTTATTTTTCCCTGAGTCATGTTAGAAATTTTGAGCCACAGAACAAAGAAAAAAAGTTTGTTTTTGTCAAAGAAAAAGTAGAGGTGGTGAAAACAGCCCTGACAGCTGTACGCCTTGGCTCAGTAAATTAAGGTTTTTACTTGCTCTTTTCAGGTATGTGTTTAGTCTAGATACTCTTGATTTATATATCTTTTTTTTTTGTCTGGTTTGTATTTTTTAATGCAGATTTGCAGTGATTTCTTTCAAACTTATGTTTGCCTAGCATGAGAAAGGTGTTGGGAAGAATGCGAGTGACTTTGTGCCTTAAAATCTTTCCCTTCTCAATGTGTTATGTAAAGGACTGCTTAAATTTTTACAGAAATTTACCTGTGTTGTTTTACAATCCATCTGAAAGCAGCAGTGGTTTGGGAGGCTGCTGGGGAATCATCTCCATTTCTCCCTCTCACAGAAATGGCAGTGCACAGAGGATGCTTCTGGCAAACTTCGAATTCACAAGTGTAAGGTGCCTAGCGACATACTTGCCATCAGGAAGAGAACCCGCAGCATTCACTCCCGGGGATACAGTGGTAAAGACAAAGACTGCAACTGTGGAGAAGCTGATTATCGAAACAGCAGGACCCAGAGAAAAAATCAAAGACAATTCTTGAGAAACCCTAATGCACAAAGTAAGTGTTATTTATCTCTTGGGCTCTGAGGCAAACAGCGGGGGAAAATGGCTAGCAGAGGCTCTGTCCTACCAGTGTGCTCTTGCTTTCACCTCCGTGTCTAATGAAGACATCTGTAGTTTGTAGTCAGGTTCTACATAATTGCCTCTGTAATAAGTACCTAAAGAGATACTAAGCTTAAAGATAATGGGCTTAAACCATGGCAAGAGGGAAGACTACTACCTAAAGGGGGCCTAAAGCTGGAGAGAGACTTCTTATAAGGTTATGCAGTGATAGGACAAGGGGCAGTGGCTTTAAACTGGAAAGGAGTAGGTTTGGATTAGCTATTCAAAAGAAATTCGATGCTGTGAGGGCGATGAGGCACTGGAACAGGTTGTCCAGAGAAGTTGTGGATACCACCTTTCTGGAAGTGTTCAAAGCTGGGTCGGATGGGGCTTTGAGCAACCTGTCTAGTGGTAGGTGTTCCTGCCCGTGTTGGGGGCTTGGAACTAAATGGTCTTTTAGGTCCCTTCCAAGGCAAACCATTCTGTGATTCCAGTTATAACAATAATAACAATATTTGTCCTTTGGATCACAGTAAGGAACAGCCTTTAGGCTGCATTTTGGTGGCGGCGGCGATGCTCTGGTGCCACCTCTCGCGCTGCTCAGACATAACAACCCGGTGGCATCCGTGGGTGAATCGGTGCCGTTCCTCGCCAAGGTGGCCAGTGCAAGTGTTTTCTTTCATCGTCAGCGCTGAATTCACTCGCTGTTCAGTGACAACCCGCAAGACACCTTTACACTGTGGTGCTGGGGCTGCTCGCAGACTGAAACGCTGCTCGGCTCTCACTTCCCTGCACATCCATAGCGGGATCCCCGCAGGGACACGAGTGAGATTGCAGTGTCCTCTAGTGGAGCATGGGCTGAAGGGAGTGTACAAGAGGGTTTTAGGACGCATTTGTTTCTGGTAATGATTTCTACAAAAGAAGGCTGTTTAAAGAAGCCATAATTTAAAATAGAGCAAGTATTTTCTTCTCTCTGCCAAGCAATGAAAGTGAAGTTCTGTAGCTATAGCAGTAGAAGCAGACCCGGATTTTAGACTTGGTTCAAGAGCAGGCTGTATTCTCTTGCACTCTAATTAGAATACTAGGCTGGTGAATAAAGTAAAGATAGGTCTTTAAAGCAAGAAGATAGTGAAGTCCTGTGAGAAACACAGAAGTTAGAAGATGCTGCACAGATGTCTACGAAGTAAGAAAATAATGTCGGTATAATTAAAAACATTTCCTTATCTAGAGCTCCACTCTAGATGTGAACAAGAATCCCTAGCATTCTTTGTACAGTCAACAACAATATTGTCTAAGTTGTCTCATTGTTCAGAATAGGTGCTGCCCTGATACAATTTCTCCCGTTTGTTTAATATGATCTAAGGAACCTCACAATGTGTACAAGCAGACCTATGCTGGAAAGTCTACATGCCACAGACTACCAGGGTGATTCCCAAACTGGGGAATGTTCCCTCAAGTGATATTTTCAAAGGGAGATAACTGCTGCATACCTTGGAAAGAGGTGTTGCCAAGTCACCAGCAATGACTGAATGGGAATTGCAACCAAGGGAGGTTACCTGGGGAGAGAAAGCGGGTAAAGGCAGGAAAACATCTGCAGGAGACATCAGAAAAAGTTTCTTTGTTATACTTTTCTCCTTTACAACATTCTAATGCTTCTTCCCTCCTCTGCCTCTTCCAAATCAGCCTTATCACTCCTCTGAGTAGTGGAGAGAAAGACTCATGATGAAGAGACATTGTTAAGGGAATGAGGAGTTCAGGCCTCAGTCTCCAGACAACATGTGGATGAGATGCTTCTATATTCCATCCATTCAGTCACTTGCTTATTAAGTAGTATCATCAGAGGCTGTTAAATTAAAGAAATCATCCCATCTGACCCTATGAATGTTTCTGCATAATTTTATTAAAGAGTAATATGGCTATAGATCGGAAAGATCCTTTAAAACTAGGTTTTCTGTTCAGGAAGATTAATGTCTTCACTGCCTTGACTAAGAAGTCTTTTTTCACCTGACAGCAGGCAACCCTCAGGACAGGGTGGTTTGAAGGAAAAGTTGAATCAGGCTCACTGTCTGCACTTCTAAAAGATTCTTGCAGGAGAGGTTCAGTGTGAGGTTCTTAAAGACACTGACGTGAAAACTTTGAGTAGAACTGACATTGCCTGACAAAGGCAGTACTTTCTTACAGCTGCTATTTTCTGCTGCATGAAGAATTGTTAGGTGACATAGGTGTGCTCAGCGTAGATGTAACAAATGGAAATGCCCTACAACTGATTTTTTAACAAGATGAATTTTGTATTTCTGGAGGTCTCTGTGTGTGGTTTTGCATGGCAGAACATGCTTTGGTATGGTATTGACTGTAGGTTTTATCAGCTTAGTTTGAGTCAAATGCAATTCGCAAAAGAAGTTAAGGCCTTTCAGTCTGAGCCCAAACACAGGTTTTCTTGTACTTAACATTAAAAATCCCTCAAAGAGTTAATTGTCTCATTAGTCTTACTCACATACACTGTAACTAAAAGAGCTGTAACCCTGCTAAGCTCAGAGCTTTCAAGGGGGGGAAGTGACATAATAAATCTCACTGTAGCTCTGCAATGCAGCAGTTTATTGGTGATCTATGACTTGCACACATAAATACGGATGACATATGTGTCAAAGTATAGGTACATATGTACATATAGATACATACAGATACACATAGACTATCTGATGGACTCATACCATTTCAATTCTTACCTTTAAAAAGGAAACAGTGTTAACCATTTAAAAAGTCATTTTATTTTAAAGTGTAAGTCAAACATGTCACGTGCCAATTTGCACTTGTCTCACGGTGGTGAATGGTTTAATTTTCTAAGGTGGTTTCTGATTTTTCTGTGGTCTCTGATTTTTTTGAGTATCTCTTTCTAGATACCTGATTTCTGAGATACTGATTTTATTTGCAGATATAGATACTAACTGTGGCAGAAGGCAGTACAGTCAGAATAACGTGAAAAGCAAACCTTGAAGCAATAGAAATTGCATGCTACTCGTGAAAGTGAGGGCCACAATGTGTCAAAAACCATTAAATAAGTTTCTGTAAAGTCAGAGGAAAAATAAACTGGTTTTGCTGAACATCATTCTTGCTCTTTGGGATATGTTTTGCATTCAGGGCATGGGTCATATAGATATGGATATTCAACTGGAAATGTTTCTTTCTTCTGCTTCAGAATACAAACCCCGATTTGTTCACACGCGCCAAACCCGGTCCTTGTCTGTGGAATTTGAAGGTGAAATATATGATATAAATCTGGAAGAAGAAGAATTACAGGTGTTAAAGACCAGGAGTATCACCAAGCGTCACAATGCTGGAAATGAGGAAGAAACAGGGGAAATTGCTGGTGCTGTCGGTGATGCGATGTTCGCTGATGGCACTGACGCCATAGGTCAACCCAGCTCTGTTAGAGTGACGCACAAGTATGATTGCTTTTTCTGTGCTTGTTTTTTTTTTTTCCTCTTCAAATGAAATCTCCATTTTCTAATTATGTTCTCACTCTCTCCATAGAATATTTAGGAACTTAAAACTGTCATCATGGATTTTAGATAAACATGAGTTGTACTTTTTAGGAAGTGGAATCTTTTATGTTTAGTATATGTCTTTTAAAAGGAGGCCTCTAGTTTAGGTTTTATTTCTGAGGAGGAATAGGCATCTCCAGAGGCAGATTCATCCTCCATATCGAAACATGCATCTTATGATGGATTAATCACCCCGTTAAGCTGATGTGACTGCTGTTCATTATAGTCTAGGCTTCCAGCTTAACACAGAGGCCCAAATTTGAGATGATTGAAATCCCACTCTACATGAGGATAGATTAGATCACTTACATCATGTTTCTTAATGCTTGGTTGTTTGCAGCCATTAGCATTACCTAAGATACATTAGACCTGTTTGTTCGGGCTGAGGGAGCTGTGGCTGTTCAGCATGGAGAAGAGAAGGTTCTGGGGACACCTTATAGCAGCCTTCCAGTACCTAAAAGGGTCTTATAAAAAAGTGAGAGAGTGATATTTTACATGGACAGAAAATTAACAGGACAAGGAGGAAAAAATCAATCCTAAAAGGAGACCGATTTAGACAAGATGTTGGGAAGAAATTATTTACTCAGAGAGTAGTAGAGCGCTGGAACGGGTTGCCCAGAGAAGTTGTGGATGCCCTATCCCTGGAAGTGTTAAAAGCCAGGTTGAATGTGGCCCTGAGCAACTTTGTCTAGTGGGTGCCCATGGCAGGCAATTTGGAATTAGATGATCTTTAAGGTCCCTTCCAAACCAAACCGTTTTAGGATTCTATGATCCTGAAGAAATCTGCAATCGCTTTCCTATTCTAAATGATGTTTAGATTTCAATTTTTAGCCCTACACTAAATCTAAATGAAAAGGCAAACATCTCAAATTATTTTTTAGCTTAAAAAAGCTAATGTGAGTGATCTGAAAAGCCAGGAAGATGCAGGCAACAAAAATCTCTGTTTAATCCCTTTTATTGTATTTAAAACATAAGCATTTATTTCTTTTTTTCTTCTTTCTTTTTTTTTTTTTTAAGGAAAACATAAACGTTGGTTCTGAATAAGTAAAAGTTATCCCTTTTTTTACATTGATAATTTCCAATCAAGGAATTATTAAAACTTTAAATATTTTTCCAGAAAAGTTATTATTTCTCAGTAAAGTGTTTTGACCTTTACAGAATACAGCATTGCTTTAAGAATTCTTTGATTGAGGTAAAAAACAGAACAGGATAACATGGGAAGAGATAGACGTCTAAATATTTTGTCTGCTGTTCTTCTCAAAAATTAAAAGAAGGGTTCTGATTAAGCTGGTAGTTGAATAAACAATGGCACATTTGATTAACAAGAGGATTAAACTCTGAACAGATTTTTACTTCAGTTTCAATTTAATTTCTAATTGATTAAGAATGTTAATGCATTTTTTTTTGCTTAGCAGGCAGAGAGCATCTGTCATTGATGAGGATATTTTTTTCCAAAGAAAAGAAATTAATGCAGTTATTATTATTAAGTCAGCATAAGATGGCCTGGTAGAGTTTACTTATTTATTAACAGAATATTAAAATTAATTTATTAGGCATGTCAGAAGAAAGATCAAAAATGGGTAGGCAGCTGGGAAACCACTGACTTTCTTTTTTCTGTTTCTTAAACTGACACCTACAGATGTTTTATCCTTCCAAATGACACTATTCACTGTGAGAGGGAACTGTACCAATCTGCCAGAGCCTGGAAGGACCACAAGGCTTACATTGATAAGGAGGTAAGAGGTATTTTAAAACCTGAATGAAGCTCTTTGCACTGCTGCCTTTTCAAAGAATGGTTGAAATGTCAAAATAACTGAAACTTGGAACTGTTCTCTGCAGATTGAAGCTCTCCAAGACAAAATTAAGAATTTGAGGGAAGTTAGAGGACACCTCAAGAGAAGAAAGCCAGATGAATGTGACTGTAGTAAACAGAGGTAAGAGAGATGGCATTAAATACTGAAAGCTAAACTGACTGATAAGGTTACACATTTTCCAGGGTTTTTGAGATGGAAAATAAAGAACCTAAGCTTTATTGATATTTATAATCATTGTAGGTACCTATTTTAGTTAGATACATTTTATGAGTAGAAGCTACTGCAAATCACAAGAAGATAAAATTTAAGAATTTAAGATGAAATATGTTTGCATTCCACTATTGTGTTTGAATCCAGATTTAGTTTTGCTACAACCTCACATAGGATCATTCACACAGATTTAACTTTCTTAAATGAAGTGAAAATTGTAGGTCATTCTGTATAGTTTCTTAAGAAAATGTCCAAGATAGTATTTTTCTGTTTTGGTTTTGTGGTGAAAATAGTTTCATAACTTAATAATTCCTAATTATTTTTCCTGTAGCTATTACAACAAAGAGAAAGGGGTGAAGGCCCAAGAGAAACTCAAGAGCCATCTTCATCCCTTCAAGTAAGATTGTTGTTAGCCTCTCATTCTCATAGTTGGCCTTTTGGTGACTGAAGAAATGTAGGTTTTGAGACTTGGTGGATTTTTGGTTCTGGGTTTCGTTGGAGTTTTTTTATCTAGAGAGGAAGGGAGAGTAGAGAAAAGTAAAGGTCACATGCAGCAAGCTCTGCTAAGAAACATTCAGTAGTTTTGGACCAGCTTGTGAAAACTTATGGATAATATTTTTTAAGCCTATTTATAGAAAATGGATGAAAATAATTAGAAACTGATCCATCATCTTTTTAAAAAGATCTAGAAGAATGTAAATGCAGCAGAGCATCATTTCTTGTGCTTGCTGAAGGGAACACCTTGTCACAATAGCTGGAGTGGAAGCTGAGATAGGAGCAAGTCATGTTTTCATCTTCACACCTTCAAAAAACCCAGAGATATATAATAGCTGTTAGTACTGTTGCTAACCAAGTAGAGACTGTTCTTAGTCAGCTGTTCCCAACTTTCTCTCTAAACAGAGAAGCAGCACAGGAAGTGGATGGCAAACTGCAGCTGTTCAAAGAGAACCGGAGAAGGAAGAAGGAAAGGAAGGGGAAAAGGCGCCAGAAGAAAGGAGACGAGTGCAGCCTTCCTGGACTGACGTGTTTTACGCATGACAACAACCACTGGCAAACAGCTCCATTCTGGAACTGTAAGTCTTATGTCCACGTGCAAATGTGATCCAGGTTATCCTCTGCTCTTATTACAGTTTTTCCACTTAGTGCAATCAGAGCATTATTTTGACTTCTAGTCCTGTCACAAACTTCAGAACAGGTCTACTTAAACTTTAGCATTTTTATTTCAAAGTGTATAATAAACTTATCATGAAGAAAATGCACTTACTATCCCTTATGAATTCTTCTCATTATTCCCATTTTTTATATGCTAAAATAATTTTAAAACTGCAACAGTGTAGCACTCATGTGGTATATATGAACAAAAATCCTATTAAGGCATACTTCAACATTTCTCAGTGTCCTGCATTAACAAAAAAATTATGTTTCTCGTCTTTGGTGATGGAGAAAGAAAAGTGGTTGAAAATTTTACTTTCAAAAGCTTCTTCAAGATAAGGTGATGATTAAGGTACAACATATTTGAGTCCCAGCAGAATATTTGCTAGAAACAACTTTTCACTTGGAGAAAGAAATTGTCTGTTAGTGACAATCTTTTCTGATTGCACTGTGACTTCTGTTATTATGCATTTTGCATTTTAAAATGTACCTAAAGTAGTCATATGCATGATTTTTGGTTTAAAGACAACAATTAAATTGGCTCGTTAAATTTTAACTGTGGAGTTACAAATAGATATGAAAGGAGTTCTCATATTGCTATGCATTCTAGCAGTGCTCCAGCAACAGTCATGGGGTAAAAAAAATGTCACTTTGACACAGTCTATAGTTTAAAGAAGAGCTAATGTATTATACCATTCCTATTTTTATGAAGTTTGTTCAAAAAACTTTGATACTGTTACAGTTAATCACAGTATTCAAATCTAAATAAATTTAAACAAACATATTAGGCAATGTTTATATTTTATTATTGGAATGAAAGATACTGGTAGAAGAAACAGGCATATTTTTCACTGAAAACTAATAACTTGCTTCTTTAATTACAGTGGGCTCCTTCTGTGCTTGCACAAGCTCGAATAACAACACTTACTGGTGTTTGCGAACAGTTAATGACACCCACAATTTTCTCTTTTGTGAGTTTGCAACTGGCTTCTTGGAATATTTTGATATGAACACTGATCCCTATCAGGTAAACCCCGTTCCCTGTTACAAAATGCTGTTCACCAGAATCTTCTAGGGGTTTTTTCCTTGCTGTTAACAAGTATTGTTTCCCTCCGTTCCTCTCTTTCCCAGCTGACCAACACAGTGCACACAGTGGAAAGAGGCATTTTAAATCAGTTACACATACAGCTAATGGAACTGCGCAGTTGTCAAGGTTATAAGCAGTGCAATCCAAGGCCGAAGGGACTTGAAACAGGTATAAGATAAATAGTAGTCTTTGTTTCCATTTTATTCTTTTTTTTTTTTTTTCATCTACTTAAGTACTAATTACGTGCATGAAGTGTCACTCCCCTAAGTGTTGTTCTGAACAGTTTGGAATGATCCATATACACCTACACAACCACATGACCAGGAAGCTTCTTTGAGGGTTTGCTCAGGTTATTCTCAACAGATGCTGATGGCAAACAACAGCATTTGAGAGAAATGCTACAAAAAAGATATCATGGTTTTGCAACTAATCCATAACAAGCACACACAGATCTTCTTCATAATCATAATTCTTTTCTCTGTTGCAGGATTTATTTGGTTAGTTTTTGCCTCCCAGTACCGGTTGAGGTATTAAAACTTGTGTTTACTCAGATTCCTGTCTGCCTATGTGAACAACTTCAGGCCCTACATCACAACCGAGACTTAACATTGTGAACTTCTAATCAGCAGTAGTCTCCTCCAGATTTTTAAGAAAACTATATTCTTTACAAGTGTCTCTGAGTACAAAAATAACCGGTGTTTTTGCTTCATATCTCTGGAATTCATTACACTTAACTTTGGTCGATTGAACACTGTGATTCATTTTTTTTACAGGAATATTCCCTCCTACATAGTTTGTGGTGTTGCATCTTTTCATCTCTTTCTTCATCTACAAATATTTCTCTTTTTTACAATATCTGATTGTATGGGGGTTTTATTATGTTTGAAAAACTGTGGTTTTTCAGTTCTTTTATATAAAACTTCCAGGTAATCTCTGTTGGACTGCAGCTCTGTCTTTATTTAACACAGTACATTTCTTTTTAGGAATTAGATGCTGTGCATGGAAAACTACATTGTGAATGGTTTTACAAGTTCTAAACACTAACAAAAGTTACTCTTGTATTTTCCTATATCAGGAAATAAAGATGGAGGAAGCTATGATCCACACAGGTATCCACACTTTTTTATTCTACTCAGCAGCTTCTTTCCAAATAATTGCATGAGTCCAGTTCATTCCAACTAATGTCTGTATCCTGCCATGTTGCACACAGCACAGCTTTTGATGCATGCGTTTCCTAACTACTCTACACTGAACTTGGCCATTGTTTTTTAGATCTACCATCCTGCATTTAACGTAGCTCATTGTCATAGCAAGACTTCATACAGCTCACATTTCATGCCTGTATTTCTTAGATGTTTACCCAAGGAAAATGACACAAAAAGAATCACCTCTTTTGGGTTGCTTTCATGTTATCGGGTGGATTTTGGATGGGTTGGAGGTTTTTTTCTGGTTTTCTTTAGGAAGTCTGTACACCTGCTTTTTGAATGTAAACCAAATGTGTTTAAAAAGCTTTCTGCAGTACAAAGAACCTAATCAAACCTATGAAAGTAAAGCAAAATCTTCTCACTGGCTTTAGGAAATGCTGGCAGATGCTGCTTTAAGGAAAAGCAGTGCTCAATATGAGCAGCATGTGCTCAGAGGCCAGCAGGAGACTGTTCAGTATAAGTATGGCAGAAAGATGAGGCTCCTTTGGGCTGGGACCAGATCAGACAAGCATGAAATGAAATTTCTTAAAAGGGTTATTTGAACTGAGGAAGGGCACCAGGTGAGGTTTTTTATACCTAACACTTGAACCTACATGCAAGTAGGCTGTTTGCAAGTATATTTTTCTGCTTCCAAGTATACTTATTGTACCTACATGTTTATCATGCAGAGGCCTGTGTCTGCTGCTAGAGAAACAAGCTAAACATAAAGCAAAAACCTGAAGAGACTGAAAAACCGCAGGTCTTAACAGTACTGCACTTGCTGTTCATTGAGCAGTACTTGTCCTCAGGGTGAAAAACAGATTAACATCTGTCGAGTGTCACATTTAGACTTGAATCCTTTTCACAGTTTATCAGTTTTATGCATGTTCATCTCTGTGCACTCTGGAGGAGTAGCTCCTGATATACACTGATATACACTACTTACTGAGAGGTAAACTGAGTCCAAGGGGCATACGAATCTGCACAAAACTTTTTTCACTGGGTCTTCTGAAAAGAACCTTGTCATTAGTTTCCAGCAGCCAGGAAACAATTAAGCTAACGTATTTCAATGTTTTATAGATCTCCACTTTAAGCAGCTAATTTTTCTCACAGCCAACTTTGTGTTTTCTCACTTGAGTAGTTTTGGGATCTAGGAAAATGATAAGCTTTTGTTGGGTTGGTATCCCGATGTTTGCATTGCTCGTTACAGCCCGCTGGGAACTGGTTAATGTAATGATGGAAAGTAATCCCTATAATTATGCTTTTAAGTCTTTAATTAGAAGGTGTCCTTGTAAGCATTCCTGATTTTAACTACAGATCCAACCGAAACGGCATTTTTTGAACTGTAGGATTGCATGAAATAGTAGAGCACACCTGATTAATCTTTAAATTATATCTTGCTACACTCTTTAGTAACAAAAACTTTTTAACCTCTAAAACCAACAGAACATAAAATAAACACTTTGCTACTGGGATAAATAGTAGGTATAGTATAACGCAAGCAATATTGCTCCAGACACCCAGTTTCTCAATATATGCAGATGCCTGGGTTCAACATTTTGGTTCAAGTCCCACCTTGGTGGAAAATGTTTTTCTTTTCTAAAGCAAAACGAAATTAAATTATTAAAACGAATTTATCAGGCATCATTAAAACCATCTCTTAGGGGATCCTTTTCTTGATGCCTGCAGAGAAACAAGTGGAATAAGAAAGGAAGAGCCCTATGCTGCTAAATCATCTGAGCTGCTCTTTAGGTTTCCTTCAAACCACGCACTTTACTCAGACCTGTTTCCAGTTCAGAATGCCATGAATTGCACTACTTGTGTTGCAATTAAACACCGGGGCAGCAGGCCAGTATGGAAATAGCCAATATAGTGCTGTTTGCTTAACACAGGGAGAGAGCTTCAGCAGGGAAGAACTAGTGTCACCTCTGTGCTGTGATGGACAGCATGTGGCTCTACAGGCGTAGCTGACAACGGGATGTGTGAACTGCATGTTCCTCTCTCCTCTCCCACTTGTCTGAAGAGACATAACCAAGTCTCTTCTGAGTTTTGAGACAATACATCCACAGATGGCATCATAGGACTCCAGGGTATGATAAATGGAGAGCAAAGTTTAACTAATGCTTGATTTAAAAACAAATAAACAAAAAAACTGAATAAGTTTTGCTGTGAACAGTTAGCAACAATTTTTCTCTCTTCTGGATCTGTGCCATAGCTGAGAAATTCCAAAATACTGATCAAGGAAACTACTGCCATGCTGTTCCTCAGATGTAATTCATCTGAACTTTCCTGTTTCAAATCTACTTGTAATGAAATTTCTTACAGGGGAAAACCTTTTCTTTCCTCTCTTCTTCCCTCTGTATGTTTTGATTTCAGTGGGAAAATTTCAGGCTTACTGCAATTTGTGGGACTAAGATGTGAGGTTAACTTGCTCCTTCAACCAACATAGTCAGCTCTGGGACCTTAAGACTTTGCTTTCCCATTTGTTTAACATGTATGAATACAAGTTACCTCTGTCCTGTGTGTTTAAACAAGCTATTTCCTCCTCCTTGACATGAAGATCAAAGAACAATTCCCGATGCCTTTCCAGCTGTGAAACATCTCTGGGACTGCAGAAACAGTGCCACATTTAGAGGGTAAAAGTTAGATCCAGTGTGAAGGACCATGTAGCTCAGACTTTCAGCTGTTTTGTAGGAATACAACAAACTCCTTCTGGTCCTACTCCTCCACAGCACAGTCCCATTGCCTGTTTCTCTTCACTGGTCCCATGACTTTCCCACTGCCCAGCCTGCCACTCCAGCTTGCTCAGCTCAGCCCTCTGTCCCACTGCCGGGGATGGGCAGCAGAGGCTCTTCTGGGCCCAAAAACACCTTTCTGGCTCCTTCTTTGCCCCAGCGCTGCCCTGGTCCATCCCCAAACCAGTTACCAGTTAAACACCCCTCCTGTTTCAGTTTCTGCCATAACATAGCAAATTGCTTTGGCCACTTATTGTCCCTACAGCAGTTTGTTTTCTTATACAGGCTCTGATGCATGAAAGAAAAAAAATTGCAAAACTATCAATAGAAATAATAACAGAGAAAAATTTAAATATCATCACATTTGCAGCATGGTTAAAATGTTAGAGGGTTTGGTGACTAAATTACCTGAAAAAGCGTCCCTGCCTGTGATGTTTTCTAGGGCCCTTTTTGCCTCTCAGCAGTGGAAGAGTAAGTCTTCTTTCTTGAAATCTCTGTGGTATTGAATTATCTTTTGTTTCAGGAAACAAATTATCTATATTTGACTTGCCAAGGTGGCTCTCAAGTGGTCATGACATTATTTCATCTCTTTTGTCTACTTCAGGAAAAGAAAGAAGGAAGACGCTCTGTCATAGCTGTTCTACCATATCCAAAAAGCTTGTGTTTCTTCCTGAAACAGGAACTTTGCCAAATGTTTGAAATAAATAAATAATTTTTATACCTCGATTTGAAAAAAAGAAAATATTTAAATTTTATGTTGCAAAATATTTACAGTTGCATGAAGTGAGAAAATAACGAGCAAATATTCAGGTGTTTTCAAGTACGGAAAATTATGTCCTTCTGGTGGGAGCAGAATAAGGCCCCACATCATAAGAAAATCTCAAAGTTTTTTTCTGACCACAGTGGTATTTTTCTGACTTTCTATATGATGGACTAAATATTGGAGAAATTCTTGGCACTATGAAATCCCAAGCTAGTAAGAAGCAAATAATATAATCTATGATAGACAGAAGTTGTATCTTCTGTTTTACTTGAATAATGAGAAAGAGCAATTTAAAATGCAAACAAATTAACAGAGATGCCAAGAAACAACTGTAGGGATGAAAGGCTCAGTATAGATGAATATTTGAGCTCAGTTCACACTGTTGGACTGTAGCCACTTGAACTTCTAAAGTAATTGCTACTAGCCTACCTGCCTGTACAATTTTCAGAAGGAGAATAAATCATACCAGTAAACTAATTACTAAAGTTTGCCTGCAATATCATTTGTAAGGACAAATTTGTCACTTTCCCTGGCAGACATCTCCATTGCTTGATTACTTTTTCCTTGTAGACCACTTAGTTGTTAAAATCTTTGGACTGAACCCAGTCTGCACAGTGAATTAAATAAAGCAGTGCTGTTCAGTGTTATTTGTCCATATAAAATAGGCTTCACACCACAGTTGATAACCTGAGTAACTACAGTTACAGTAGTGACTTTTTAAAATACTTTGGAAATGGGTGTCCTTCATGTCTTTGCATTTTCTGGCTGTGATCAATAAAAAATACAGTTCCATTGCTACTTTTAGACTCATATCTATGCCCTTTATTCAGACTTTTTTTGATAAGGCTGTTGGATATTTTCTTTGAAAGTTTTTTTTTAGAAAACAAAACCTTAGGAAGATTCTCTATCTGTGTATATTTTAACATTATTTTACAAAGTGCTGCAGTCCCATAAATTCATTCACACAAATTTTTTTCCAGCTTTTTATTTCCCCTAATTGCTCCATTTGGATTAAAATCAATGTTTACAAAATAGATCAAAACCACCTTTGGCTATCCTTTGTTAAATAAAATGTGTCTGGTTAGTTTGTAGATCTTATTTCTTAAGCTACCCAGAAACCAAACTCACGTGAGCATTGAAGTTCAGGTCACCAGTGACTTTCAGAGTTAGTCCCGTCTTTTATCCTTAACCATTGATTGGTTATTGCATATTTTGCTGGAGTGTTCAGGAAAGGTGAATTTGTGTATTGAAACACCTTTCCTGCCCTGAAATATCAGAGGAAAGACTGACCTCTGAATGCCATCACAAAGTCCCATTAGACCAGATTTTGTTCTTTTTTACTCAGCCCAAGGACGTAGCAGAAGACAGGGGCATTATTGCTGTGTGTTTAGCAGGAGCTGTGAATATATCCAAGGCCAGAGCCATTCATGTGATGACAGAAGAGGTGGAATGTCTTACATTTTGAGCTACCTACTATATGAACAGTGGTGCTTTCAATTTGCTTTGCACCACGTGGAAGCTTTGCTTGCACTTTTAATAGTGTTCACCACTAAGTTTTATTCTTTCTTTCAACAGAGGACAGTTATGGGATGGATGGGAAGGCTAACCTGCCCAGTTTCACTGGCGACATTGACTGGCAAGGACTGGAAGACTTGTACAGTGTGAATGAAAGTGTATATGAATACAGATACAACTTTAGACTTAGTCTGGCTGACTGGACTAATTACTTGAAGGATGTAGATAGAATGTTTGCACTGCTGAACAGTTACTACCAGCAAAATCAAACAGACAAGGATAACACTGCTCGAAGCAATAGGGATGGGGAGGAATCATCCACGCCTTTTACCTTGGTGGAAATGACTTCTGCTGAAGAGTCGAGCGGCCTGAGTGCAGAAGAGTCGCAGCTGATTGTGCCAACAGACTTTGCAGCCCTTGCTTTGAGCACAGTGACTTTAAGTCAGGAGAGGAAACTTGAATTAAACAATGATATTCCTGAGAAAAGTAGTTTGAATGACGCACACTGGAAAAATAGTCATCAAGCTGAAAAATGGATGGAGGATAAAGAATCGGACCGTTTTGATATGGATTTCAGTGGAAATGGTTTGATAGAGTTGGAGTCCCGCCATACCTTCATGCTACAGCCCATCAGCATTCCTCAAAAAGATGCTCATCAGGATAGTGACACTATGGAAGATATATTTGAGGATCAAATGTATCTTCCCATGAGGTCTGATGAACCTCTTGTTCATCAGGTTGTAAACATATCCATTAGGGATTCACCTATCAGTACCCAGAAAGCAGGAACTTTCTTAAAAAAAACAGAACAGAGTCTTGCAGGAGAAAGTTCACAAATCCTAAATGTAGAAGGCAGTGCCTCAGCTCCACTCTCCTTGGATTAGATCCAGTTGTAAACTATTAAATAAGTTCTCCTTTCTCTTATTAGCAGACTAATAAAGGTAATCATGACAACTGACATTCCATGTTTATTGTAGATACATTTTGCAGCTAAATTGAGCCCAGTTCAGTATTTGTGTGCTTTTTTTTTTTTTTTTTTTTACATGCACATGCTTTCCCCACCGGGAAGCAAGATTTCCAGTTTTTCATTAAAAGAAACAGTGTTAACTTTGAAATGCAGTAGCACGTTCTCCAAAAGCGAAAAAGTATTTCTTTGCAGTGGCTGTCAAGTTATTTTCTCTATTTCGAAATGATCCCAACATGAATGAATGTTTCATTTCACCCAGTATGCCTGCACAATGTCTTTCTCATCAATTATTTTAACCACTGGCAATTCTTAATGTCATACTTTTAAGTAAAATGCACTTTTAAAATCTGTATGCCATACCATTTATGAATCCAATACCTTACAGGTTCTTAGTTTGCTCATTGTTTCATGAAATTGTGAAACCAATAAATAGATTGACAGGAAAGAGGTAAACAGCATGGATTGTGGAAACAGACTCTTTGAATATTATTTTAGCACAAATATTGCATGGTTTTGTTGCTTTAATTAAATTTACTGTCAGAAAGGTATGGCTAATGATTGTTAACTGAAGAAGGATTTGTTTAAATTGGATTGTTTCCCTATATGTTGATACTGTCAGTATTAAAATTCCTTTTTTTTTTTTTGTTTTCTGATACTGGTAAAAAGGTTTACATCAATAGATAAATGCTTCTGTCATCCCACCTCATTTTATCTTGAAAGCATTACCATTTTGATTCTTAAATTCTTCTTTGTTTTGAACAGGCATTAAAGGGAATGATAAAATCATGTTAGATTTTCATTATTTTAGATACAAAAGGCACATGAGGTTAAAAAATAGTAGTTTAGATAATTTTTGTTGTATTCTAAATTTTTTCTTGAACTTTACCAAACATTAAATTTTGTGAAGTATAACACCAAAATTACTTTGAAAATTTGTATTACTCAAAACTTAATATTTTCCTTTGCCTTTTTATAAATTTCCAAATAATTAGCACAACAACAACAAAAGAGAATTACCTCAAACAGATGTAATTCCACAGTGTCCAACTCACGGGTGTTTCCTATCTCTTACATGTTATTTAGCGTAGCGAGTATTTTTTGGCTATTGCAAGCACTGCAGGTTAAACTTACATTCATTACATTATATTTTGAGTTGAAACTTTTTAAAAAGGAGATTCTTTTAGTAGGATTAATAATTTTAAGAAGCAGTCTTTTTGATGGACTCTGTAAATATGTTAAAATTACTAGTTCTTTATCTGATGTATGTGTCATGGGCTGATTGATAGAAAAACATATTTATGGTCATGAATGATGCTATTTGTACATAGGTTTTAAGTTACTAGGATATAAACTGTGTTTTTAAATCTTGTATAATATTTCTGTGATACTTTTATAGTACAATTCTGGCTTCGGGAAAGTCTAGAAGCAATATTTCTTGAAATAAAAAAGTGTTTTACTTTACCTGCTTCGGAGAAGTCCAGATGATCCAATTTTCCTCCTAATTAAGTTTTATTTTAAAAATATGTTAACAGTTCAAGCTTTAAGAATTCATCCACATTTAGAGCAACAGGTAACAAAATAGCACACAACATTCTGTTAGCTATAAATTATTCCTGGAGATGTGAATAATATATAGTTCATTGTTGAAGACATGCTGTGATTTCACTTTTTTTTAATGCCAAACACATCTGATCCTTTCTTCCTGGAAGTCAGTGCACCGAGCTGCACAACCAGCAGTTCCCAGAAGTAAGGCAGTGTTACATAAAGCCACGTCCTGCTTTGCTGCCCTCTCTCCTCCTTGCAGAGTTCTCCCTGTGACAGCAAAGCACAGCAGACAGGACACACACAGGGCTTAGCAAGAGTGGACCACAGATCTCTACCCAGGAGGAGTGTCTCGTTGTACAAGAGTCATCACAAAAAAGAATTTAGGTTTCAAGGTAAACTCTCTCTTATTTGCACTCTATGTTTGTTTGACAGGCTGTGAATTAAGATTAGCTTCATGCCTTTACTCAGCCTCTGAATCTGTGCTTCTTGTACTCTTCTTTCTTTTACACAGTCCTTGGACACTGATGCTCCTGCCAACGTGAAGTGACAGGTGAAGTTTGTGGGAATCAGGAAAGGGGGTGAACCTAAGTGTTCAAAAAGCAGTCACTGCAGTGCCAGATAGACCCCTGAGAGAAGTCTGCCCTGGAAAGCACACTGGGAAGTACAGGATGTATTTCAAAACAGGGTGCAGATCAGGCTGAGCCAGCGAGTTTGGGAGGACTTGAAGGACAAAGGCAAATTGAAGCAAGGTCCCACACAGCTACCTCTCCTCTCTTTTGCAGGGAATTATCCAGCACCAGCAATGTGCCCTACATTCTTTGGAAGAGCTCTGCTTTGAAAGAACCAAGCAAGATGCTGTCTTCTCTCTTAATGCTTGGGTAAAGAAGGGAATGGTGCAGTAGTGTGGTCACCCATTCACTTGTCCTTCCTACCTGAGAGCTTGAAGTACTCGCTCAGGAAATGGAAACTTCTAGGACAGTGCTCAGTCTTCTAAACTATCAGAAGCTTAGACAGTGCCCTATCTCCTAAACTAGGTGGGAGGGTTTTTTACAGCTCTCTTACAGGAATGTGGAAGAAAAAAGGTATAAACAAACTCATTCTGTAGCCAAGAGGTGCAGGGAGCAATGAATTCTGATCCTTGCTCTCTTGGAAACATGCATCAAATATAAAACTAGGCCAAGTTAAAGAGGGCAAAATCTGTCATATATTAAGTATGCATCCTAAGCAGTGTGTTGCTGTCTGAATATCTCTCGCATTTCTTTATGTAAAGCACTTCTTGTCCGTAGCTGAAGCAGTCGAGTCCACGAGCAGCACATGGTGTGACTGTCAGGAAGCTTTTACAGGCATTATGCAGTTGCAGGCTCAGGAACAAAACAAGTGCCTTAATCTGACTTCATCAGCAAGCACTCAAGGGAAGGGGAGGGTTCAGAGGAGGACCTTCTTGGCTTTTTCTGATCTGCAAAGCAGTGGCAGGTGTGTCTATTCTGAAAGGAAATACATCGTTAATTACTTTCTGAAGAGTGCCTGGAGGTGGAGAGGAAGAATAAGGTCTGCACATCTTTGGGAGGTACCACTGTTCTGGGAAAAGTTTCTCCTAGAATTTCAAATAGGGCAGCCAGTACTGCCCTCACACCCTTGGACAGAATGAGACACTTTCTGAGACTTAGCAACTGAACCGTGAAGGAAAGCAAAGATATGTAGCGCTTCATTTCCAGAAGCACACAGAATTCCAGAATGGTTTGGGTCATAAGGAACCTTAAAAATCACTTAATTCCAGCCTCCCATCACGGGCAGGGACATAGGAGCTATCGTTAGCAGGTAAATCCTGTTGTTCCTGAGGCATTAAAGTACACTAAAAGTTTTGGGAAAAAAACAAAACTAAACCAAAACAAACAAACAAACAAAACCAAACAAAACCATCTGGATCAGAGCATTGTTCTGGAGTTCAGGCACCTCTAGGTTTTTGTGACAGTTGAGTGAAGGTTTTTGTGACAATCGTGTGAAGGTTTTTTTAGAGTTCAGGTCTGAGCATAGACCACCCCCACTCTCCCCACCAAAGTCCCTTTAGATCCCTGTAGCCATCTATAGTGGAAGTCATGCAAGCGCAGTGGGAGAGGATCTGTGTGTAAAACAGTCAAGGCTGAGAAGGCAAGAACTGCAACAGCCCTGTTCAGGGAGCATCTGCCCACACCTCAACTTGAGGCCTGAGCAGCTGTAGATGGCTGTTGTCTGGTAGGCGTGATGCTGTCACAAAACATCCTTTACTTTGGGCAAAAACCAGTCCTGTTTATGTGCTCTGACACCATTTTGCAGTGAGAACCGGTATGTAGTAAAAGGGGTACAAACCAAAGAGTCATTTCGGAAGGAGATGTGTTTCTGTCCCCAGGGGAAGCAGTCACACCCCGAGCTGCCAAGGGGCTGCCCAGGGTTACTTTACACCCTCTCGGGCAGCAGATGTCAGTGCAGAGCCACACAAAGAGCGCTTCTCCTTGAGCTCTGCACACCCTGCTGTGCTTCCAGCCGCTGCCAAGGGGATTATCTGTTCGGTTTTCAAATAGCAACGGTACCCATGATGTGCTACAAATCCACTAACTTCATCCAGACCACATTTCCTTGGTTTAACAGTTCTGGTCTGGGACACTGGTGACATTCAGGGGGATCTGCAAGATGCTTTTTTCTGTGGTTATATTTATTGGAAATGAAAACGTGCAAGTCATACTTTGAACCTGAACATCAGAGAGGATCTGGACCCTATAGATTTCTCTGCTGTCAATGAACAGTAGCTTTTCCCTGGCTGAGCACAACAGCTGAAGCTGCAGGGTTGGCTGAGGGCTTGAATCTGGTAGGTGCTGGGCACACCACCACAGTTTGTGACTACGGTCTGAGAGCATACAGATTTAGGTACCTCAGAAAGACAAGCCATATCCTGAATCAGTGCACATTCAGCTGCCCCATGGCAGCCGTTTTTGCTCATTGTTTGGTCATTGCTGGGGTGTGGTGGCTCGTAGCATTCACAGTACAACAGACAGTGAAGAAGTTTCATAGAAACAAGCTGCAGCTCACCCAGCTATGAAAACTACTATAGGTCAAAAAGCTGTAAGTATAAAGATTCAATAACAAAATATGTCTAGAAAAATACATTTAACTTCACCTTGCTGTTCTTTTGATCTTGAAAGACCAGGATGCCTTGGGACAGAATTGCCAACCATGGATACATCTGTATTTTTAAATTGAGTCCAGAGAGTAGAAAACCTAGCTCTGAAGCCAAATTGTATGAGCAAGGTCACATCAACACTGCTAGGCCAGGCTGGCCCCATCAACACCATGTAGCTCTTAGCCCTGGGCCTCCCCTTGGCTCTGTGCTGATGTTCCTGTGGGCCCAAAATATAATTTCCATTTGTTCTCATTTTTAAATGTTTGTGGTAATACAAGGCCTGTGTTGCAACTCCTAGAGCTCCTACAGCGTGGTACCGCAGGGTGTGCTGCTGTCCCTGTGGTGCTGCAGGGGGACACGGGAGTCCCTGAAACAGGCTCTGCAGTGTTGGGTGGCTGCAGAGGTGGGGGAGAAACCAAACCTGGCTCAGCTCCCATGAGTGGGAGCTCTATGCACTAGAGCCCTTCCCCACAAACCACGTAGAGGCATTTAGTTGGTGTGACCCAAATCAGAGCCAAGGAATGAACTCAGCACTCAGCAGAGTGGACATCAGGAGTCCAATCCTTGGGTTCGTGTCCTGGCCCTCTTTTTATCGAGCAGCATAGATGCACATAGTCTTGCACTTTGTGTATTTTTTCCAACTGTCAATATCTATTTCAAACTTGTATTTCTTAGCATATAACTAATATCAATCAAATGTATGGCTAGACAAAATGATGGAATTTTACAGTTTAATTCTGTACAATCAATGCTTAGTTGTGATTTTGTGGTCATTGAATTCAGTGCAAAGATTTTTTTTGTCTGACAAGGGACTAAAAGACCAATCTTCATCAACTCATCCACAGTGATTACACAGTTACCCCTGTACATTTTTTCTTGCCTTCTTTTCTTCTGTTTGAAATAAAACACACGTGATATGCTGTTTTTTATTTCCAAGTATCAAGTATTCAAGAGTTTGTTTTGTAAACACATGTTTACAACAGATGCTGACAGTAGATTTCATTAAGTCATGAGTTATACAGCTTCAAAATTATTCTAAGCTCTGCTGAGAAATAAATATTAAAAAAAAAAAAAAAAACACAAAGAAAACCAAACAAAACCCCCCAAACCATACAGAAGCTTAAAGTATGCAAAAAAAACAGCATAAACCAATTATTCTCTTTTTACCACAGCACAGCACCCACACACTCATACGGTCAGACATACTTTACAAATTTCCTTAATACTCTACACATTTGCTTAATAGTGAGTTGTTTAAAAACTAACCAGTTACAGGCAGTGTGCCCACTCCATGCCCTTAAGAGACTACCCAGACTGTTGCTGTTCTGCGTAAGTCATTTGGTAGAGGTATGCATTGCAGCCAAGGGCAAAACTGCCACAAGCTCAACCGGGGGAAAGAACAGGTCTTCTTTTGAGGAAAGCCTTCACTTAACCATGGAGCTCACTGACACAAAATTATTTTCTTCTTTTTTTTATTGAAACTCAGCTCTGGATCATTTTGTACTTCTTGTTTGTTTGTTTTATTTTGACACTTCCCTCCACAATTTCAATTACAGAGTTTGTTACAGAGGTAAAATTTCTGGCTTGTCAGCCGCAAGTGTAATTAGTGCTATTAGTGCTCTTAGTGCTATTTAGGATACAGATACCTGTTCTGCATGAGTAGTCCAGGCACAATAACACAAAACAATTGCTGTTCAGAATTCAAAATGGGAGGGAAAAAATTTTGTGTTCAAGATTTTAAGCCCAAACCCCTCTGTTTTAAATCGTAGCTCACCTCAAAGTCAACCAGATTTGGCCTTTTCCCATTGCTAGAGATAGAATTTACTCTTACTGTACTCCTCCTTTCTAGTATTCCATGGAAGAACATTCATATTTCAGATCCGAATCCTCATTTTAATTCAAATGTTTATTAGCATTGCTTGGTTAAGAAGTGCCAGAATTTAGCCCAATGTTTCTTTCTTTCCTCCTCTATAGAATTTATATTTAGCCTTTGCTTAAGCAAAGCAACTAAATAAAGTAATATGCTACAGCAGGATGAATACATTCTGTGTGAGATTTCTGTGGCCTGTATAGCTTTTACCTTAGCTATTAGTGCTGGGTCAAATCCTACACTGCCTCCTGAAATTACTCTCCCACAGAAAAGCTAGGTAGGAATTGGCCCACCAGGAATTAAAACACTGTCTTTGCTGGAACAGTTCCAGACTTTAAGACCAAAAACACATGCAGTTGCATCACTGACATGCCTTGAATATGTCATTTAAGTCATAGTGAATACATCATAAAATACTTCAGTACCTATTAGCACCACAGTGTTGTTTAGTCATTTGTCCAAAGATTATCAAGCTGTCTTACCCTTCTCAAGGTGAACAATGTTTTGGATGCTTTTGGTAGCCCTTCATGAATTCCACAGCTTTTCACCTATTCTACATAATGAACAAAACATTTTTACAGAATAACATTGTGACAACTGGTTTGAGACTGAAAAACTAAGAAAATACAGTACACACAATGGGTAATGCAATCACTAGAACAGTAGAATGGAACCTGGATAAAGAAGCATCTATTTTGTAACACTTGAAGTCAAGAAAACTTTGGAGCTACTTTGAAATTGCAGAGCTACTTCTGTGTTTAAAAGGCTGTAATAATTGGGAAGAAAAGCTTCTCTTACGGACTGGAGGGGCAACTGCTAAAATCCACAGGCACTAACTGTAGTTCAATGTAATGGATATAGCTACAGGATATGGGTAACTCTGTGACAATGTTTACATGTAACCTTTTTGAATTCTTATTTGTAAAACAAGATGGTAAAAGAAAAAAACAAAGCCCTAATTCTCTACCAAAGAGTAAGTCTACCACCATTATGTTGACTGCCCATCTTCTAAGCACTTTAAAGTCATAAAAGTGTCCATAAAATCAAGTCCAGTATGTGAAGAACCTGAAATGTGTTGATACAGGTTTAATCTACAAGGGGCAAACACTCTGTCCAAAGCAACAGTGATTCAGATTGGAGTCCAGGTAAATCTCTGTTACCAGGTATTTTAAACCCTTGGAAAGCAACCACAGCTGGATGGATTCAGCTGGGGGAACCCAGATACTGAAGCAATGCATCATGACATCTCCTATTCCATTATAAAAGACACATTACTGAGAAAACAGAAAAGGATAAATTTGTTTAGGAAGTTTTTTCTATTTGATCTCTGAAAATAGTAGTAGTAACCAGTGAATAGAGTATAAAAGCTAAACAAGCACTTGCTAAAGCTCCAACTTGGTAAATTCCAACTCAAGGTATGGCCCAGTTTTTCAGCCTCAACACTGGACTGATGAGGCTGAGAATCTGGCTCCAAAATAGCAGTAAGACACTTTGGATCTATTTATTTTAATCTTCAGTTTTATGTCAACAGAATGCCACGAAGAGCTGTGGTATTACACACATAGGAAGTGCAGTAAGGCAGCAATTAATCAGGCCTTTTGGGGCAAACCCCCAAAAGAACAGTACAGAAGGTGCTGACCCCTCTCCCAGACATGCTCTTAGGAGTTACACTGAGCAGGCAATGCTCTGCTCCACTTGTGCGGGATATTGAAAATCTGTCACCTCAACCACGAGGTCCAAATTCTGTGAAAGGGCGCAATTCAAACTGACAGCATCGCTTAAGAAATTTCATTGGCTCTATGGTTAGAAAGATGCCCTTATTTAATCTACCTCCCCATGTAACACACAGGTTTTCAGCCAGATATTCATAAAATAAGTGAATGGCAGGAAGAACTAGAAGGTATCTTAGAGCATGTCCACAAAATATTTTTAACTTGAAACCTATTTGAAAATGAAAACTTTCCTCCATTGCCAGATATATAAGTAGCCACACGTAAATGCCACAGGAAAGTAGTACTCAACTGCTACTCTTTGTGCTGTTCTGGTTACAATTATCACTAAATCCATAGGGAAAAAGCTCATCATGGAAGTTACTCTTTGGGTAAAGGAATTCCTTTTTTAACGCAGATGGGATTCAGTCCCATACTTACATACATGCCTCATTTTTAAGTGCATTACTTAAGTATATAAATTTACACACATAAAAAAGTGTTCTGCTGGATCAGAGCCATAATGAATTAATGGCTAATACTACAAATTAATAAGCTATATTAAAGGAAACCAAACAAACTTATTTCCACACTCAAGTGTTTGTAACTAGTTTAGGGCCTTTCAAACTTACATTTCTAATACCTGGCAGGAGATCTGTGCCCCTGCTTTGCTTGCATAACAGCAAGTTCCAAGAAACTTTTAAAGATACACAGGCTGGCCAAAGAACTGAAAGTTTCCAAATAAATATAAATTGCATCATAATATTCAATGTTTCTTGCAGCTGCTCAGACTGTACTGAAAGGATATAAAATGTCACCAGATCCAAATTATACCCTATTATATCCAGTATGCTCATGGAGAAGAAGGGGAACCAAAACCACAGGGGTTTTGCCTAAAACTAGAAACAGTCCCACTCTCCAGATTATTCCAGACCCACAAAGATCTGTGAACCATCTCCAGAGGGTGCTGCACTCATAAGCACCCAAGGCCATGGCTACACATTTACAATTCTGAAGTTTTCTCCTTTTTGAGGAAACAAGGATGAATGGGAGGCTATGCAGGGACAATTACCTGTTCAGTAAAGTCCATGTATTTGGGCTACTTCTCCTCTCCTGTTCCTCACTCTAAATCAGGAATAAGTGGTGTAAGAGGGAATTAGTCTGTCCCTGTGAGGGCATGATGGCACTTTGTAGACTTGTAGTTAATTGCTGCTCCATATTACCACTGGCTGGTTAAGTGCAGATAGGTGACTTGGGTTTGCTACCAACAGCAGCCTGTGGGTGAGCAGGACACCTGCTTTATCTTTTCTTGTACTCGCTGCTACCAAAGCTTACGTATTTTGGGGTAGAGAGGGAAGGTGGCAAAAATTAATGGAATTTTATATTCTATGGTGAGAGGACTTCACAGTAGGAAGACAGCATGGGCCCCTTCACTGTATGATAGGCAAAGTTCTTTTTTAGTTACTGTGAAGTCGGTTTAGCACCACATGTCAATCATGACTACTGCTAGGGAGGCACTCAATTTCCCTGGCAGTTCTGCTTCCTTCAGCAACGACAACCACAGAAAATAGTGTTTGCTCAGCAGGTCTCAGTCCATATTTCAGTCAATTACAATGTTGGAATTGACTTCTCTAGGAAGTTAATGTGTCTCCCCTACGTGCCTTTATTGGTCTAGTTTAGACTGTTACAGCTTACTCACAAAAAAACCCTCCTTCAGGGATGAAACAAAAACTGGCCACAGTTTGGGTTTTCTTTCTTTCAGAGGATGATGATTTAATTAAATGATTTTCTAAAAATTTACTAATTTGCTCAAATTGTCAAAATTATCTATATTCAAAAATAGTAGCAAATTTGTTTGAAAACCAAATAATTTTGTTTTACATATAATTTTCAAAGAAAAATTAAAAAGCTATTGAAACGCTTTTCAATATTTCCAAAGTTAACATCTTTCCTTCTACATTCCAGTTTCTCAGAGATTTCAAAATATGAATCTTTTTAGAAGTGGAAAGGCCAGGATTTCCTAAAAAAATCAGTGGTCTCCATCCCAACAAGCTCTGAATTCCCTTGAAATAAGCTCAGAAGCAGCAGCAGCTGCAGATATGTCACTTCTTTCATTTTTTGGCATCAGTGCCATTAGTTCCTGACAGTCCTAGTCTGCTCTCTCTTGTTATTCATATGGAACAGAAGCGCACCCAAGGCATGAAATACAAAGGATCAGAAGAGATGATTCATCTCTAGTCTTTTACAATTCCCTAAGTGCTCTGTTTCTGAGGTATTTGAAAGATTGTCACTCTTCATTCACCTCACCCATGATCATTAAAATGGGGAAGTGATTAAAATGCATGGGTGATGGGCTGCAACTACACTTCGTCCTACTACTTTGCCTCAAGTTTTGTCATGGTAGGAAATTCCTGGTGCAACAAGCATTTGAGACTGGAGCAAAAGGAAACATTTATATCATCTATTCTGATCTCCTATAGCAAAAAAAAAAAAAAAATTATACCCAACACCTTTGAGCCAAGGAAATTTATTTCTCAGGATAAGAAGTGTAGAAGCCAACATCTCAGGTGGCATGTGCTGACTGAGGACACGTATCTGGTGGCTGCATAAGAGACAAAAACATTCTGTCTTTACCCCAAAAACCTGCTCACATGGACAGAATAGTAGGAAATCATCAAAACAATATTCCTCTATGTTGTAGTTCAGGGTAGAAAAATCTGAGTTTGCACACAGAAAGAGTGAGAATTGTTACAAACTACACAAATGGACTAAGACATTCTGAAATAAGCAGCCATCATTTCAAGCAGGGCAAGCAGCCCTATGGGTAGTCCCATGTGCTGCTCACAAAGAATCAGCAGATGGCAAAAGGCAGTCAGCAAAGGTGGAGAGGGAAATCTACTCTTCCCAGGACAACTCAGTGGATGCCAAGGAGAGTACTGCCTTTAATTTCAAGGACTTGGTTCCATATAATGTTTGATCAATTTACATATTATAAATTGAAAAATCAGGAATAACTCCGTTCAAAAATATGTAGAAGTTCTGCTCTATTTATTTTCACACAAGCTCTCTACATGGCAAAATCCAAACCTGACTATCACTGAGTCATATGTAAAGACTGCTTTTAATTTCCTACACTTCTAAGACTTCCTCTACAGGGTACAATACAGCTTTGACTTCCTGGTGTCCACCTGAAATCATTCTCTGCCCTTTGAGACAGCACTAGTACATCGTAAGCATGGCATTACAAAGCCTTCAGAAAAAGAAATGAAATGCCAAGCACATCTGATTAGAAAGTCTCAGCGTCTCTCAGGGAGAAAACACACTACAGTAATTTGAAATAGGCAAAGGCCACAGCACGTGTTGTGAGTCCACACTTGCTGATAATTTCTATTCTTCTAGCTCTTCTCCTGGAAGGCCAAAGGAGAGATAAACTCATCCTTTGCCTTCACAGAAGCTTTCAACAAAGTTGGGAAAAGGAAAGGCAGCCACACATGGGACAAACAACAACTCTAGAACCTCCAGACCTGTGCCACCAGCCTGCCCAGCACTGGGGAGCTGCAGAGGCAGAAGTGTGGCAGAAACGAGAGGGTCTGAGCTGGAGCTCCCTCCCCAGCTGTCCTGGATGTCAGAGTGCACAGTGCCCTGGCAGCGCCAGGAGAGGAGGGAGAGCCTCGTACCCAGCACCATGAAGGGCAGGCTGCTCTCAGCCCTCTTAAAGGGTTTCTCTACTCGCTCCTGCAGCAGGTGCAAACAGCACCAGCCTGAACTGTGCGCCACCGCTGGCTGCAAGGACCCATCAGGTCCCAGGCTGCCACCCAGACACAAGACAAGGCCATTAGCTCCCCTCGGGACTTTTCCACTGAAGTTGAATTATACACAGAATTCTGAAGGACAGCCAAACTCTTCCTATCAAGCTATAACCGGCTGTTTTTTTCTTCAGGAAAATATGGATTCGGTGCTAGTAATGGCCACCCAAATAACTTTAGAGAAACACGCACGTATCCGCTCTGGTGTGTGTGTATGATTCCTACATCTTAATGTTACTATAAATCAATACTGAAGTTTTTTACTTCAAGCATTACAGTTTCCTAGCCTGTGTACTTTGTGAAGAATGACTACATCCCATCAAATGAAAATGAATGCACATTTTGACAGGATAAAGATGTTACAACTCAACATTTGCAAATGTTACCTGATGCGTAACTCCTGTATGGCTTGACATGTTATTAACAGTACTTTAAACCTTATGTTATTTTTTAATTTAATGATTATGTCTGAAAATAGCCCCTTTCAAATTCAGTTGCAGTAATGTCTTTAAAAGCAAACTTTAAACTTATTTTGCTGCACATACAATTATCCAAATAAGTTGCATAGTTTAAATAAGTTCAGTTGTGCTTCGTAGCAGAACTCACAGTAACTACTCTCTTAAAAATACAGTTTGCAGATATGAAGTTGACAATACATTTAAGCATTCTTGTGAGTCTAGACATCAACAATATGAGTTTTTGTCAGTCTTCCACTGACTTCTGCTGTTCATAACACCTCATCTTTACAATGATATTAGATCAGAGCACGGACATCTAATGGACACATCTGAAATAATTACAAACACCATTTTTAAAACTCCATTGTTGGGAGGGGAGGAATAAGAACTTGGGTTGGTTTGAGGTATCCAGCCCTCAGGAACATATTATGGTTGTTTGCATCAAGCTTTGTTGGTTTTATCATGTTACATTTAGATTAAAAATAGAAGGCACAGGTGTTTTACAAGGCGCCGTAATTAAGTCAACCAACAAAATTAAATATTACATTACCAAGCCAGGGGCCTATATCTCAGCAGTGACTTCTTCCAACACATTTTCATTTGAGGAATTTATTGCTTCTGAAAAAGGGTCGGGGTATGTCTGTTCTAAGCAGTTCATTCCTTGTGCCACATTGGTGTCTCCTCGGGAACTGAAGGTAGGGCAGGATCTAGTCCGTGCATAGTTTTGTTGGGGTCCAGCTTGTCCAACCATCTCACTCACAGTGTTCACCAGTGAAGCCCTCCATCTCTGTCTCTGCTGCTGTTCTTCTTTACACTTAATGGAATACCAGGCCAGGAAAATAAAAAGGAATCCCACGAACTTGAGAGCAGCTGCCAACCCAAAGTAGACAAAACGAAAGGAGGTGACATCGTATTCCCAGCAAGATCCTTGTACGCCGCAATCTTGTTGCCAAAGCATGCATGTGGTGTCAATAACAGCCCCAAAATAAATCGGAGTGGGAATGTAAGCTGAAATAAAAATAGCAAGAGAAATAATACGTGTTAGTACATTGTGGAAAACTCCTAAAGAAACCATACGCCTTAGCCGAACAGCGTAGGTCAAAAAATTTTTGAGATGTCTACTCTGCTGTTCTTACATGAAATGTAAAACATGGAAAAGTGGTCAGCCAATCTTGCCACCAACACTGCTTTATACACATGAGGCCTACTACAAATAGGAGAGAATTCAAACAAAGAAGACAATGCAGCAGCACCTTACAGCAGGTAGTGCTTCAATCTGCTGTCTCCAGACAGCTCTTGAACTATGTGTCCCTCAAAAAAAATTCAGTTTTGCTCTCAGGAAGCAATACATGGGAGAGGGTCATGAGGGTCGTTATCTCTGTAGCATTACTTGCTGAACTTCCAATGCTCATGAGCTGGGAAAGGTGCTGCTTTTAGATTAAGGAGAAAAAGCACCAAAGACCACAAAATGTTTCTCTTACTGAAGAATGGATGGAAGTGGTGAGACCGCTAAGATTTTCAATTTTCTTTTGAATAGGTCTTCGTCAGAAGCAGACCTTAACTTCTAAGGCAGCTAAAAATGCAGTCAGTCCACTGAATGTTCCTGCTTTTTCCAGAAATACAACAGCTTTAAGACAAGATTGAAATGTCCTTCCTCAAACAAAACTTCCAGAAGCAGCTAAATGAGCTTCCCCTCTGGTCCTCTTAGAATAGTCCTTGCTTGCTCTAGTCATATATTTTGTAGTACCTGAACACCTGGAGTGTTCTTTATAAGCAGGATTTTAGAAGTTCAAGAGCTTGAAAGAAGCGGCTTTGTTGAATACTTTTAACATGTACCCCTTTTTGCTTTGAACTACTTGAAATTAGGTAATGAATGCTTCTTATTTTAAAAATGAAAAAAACTATTGTTATTGCTGAAAGCAACAAAAACCAGTTTCTAAAAGAGAAAAAGTCCTAATAAAACAGTATTTAGTAACTATTAATTTTTATATACAATTTGAAACTGGAAAAATGTATCTTTCTGGGACAAAAATGTTGTTCTAGAAAGTCGGAATAACAAAAAAAAAAAAAAAAGATAAATAACCGCATTTTCAGATACAATGTTTTCAGATGCTATTAATTTTAGGTTCCTAATGCAGTAAATCAGGCAAATAGTTCGAGATTTATGGAAGTCTAATATTTTTATAGTACATTTAAGCTGAACATGGCGAGCCTTTATGGAAATGCTGAGCTACTGTAAGACTTACCAAGAGTTCGTAATAAAACAAACTGCATTCCTAGTGCAAAGGGCCGCTCCCCATCTTCCACAGACCTAGCAGGCAAAAAGAAAACTCCACTATAGAAACAGTCACAACAGTTAGTCATCATGGTATGTTCTGGCTCTACCTCATGGGTTTTTTTCTGAGCTATAGAAAATTTTTGTCTACATTTCTTTGATTTAGCTTCTACTATTGTTAACTCTTATTGTTAGGAAAAACTACTGCCAGCCTCTCCTGAACCTGTTTAATCAAAACTGCAATCACACCTTTTAACCTGAAGGCCTGAAGAATTTGATCCAAACCCATTAAAGAAATTTAGAGAATCCACCCAAAATGTTTATGGCTTCATATGATACCTTTCTCTTATTTCATATGTCTTTAATTTATTTTTCTTAATCTTTTTGCTGTAAAATAATAATTAATGGATAACTAAATTGCTGAAAGTTGGACTCAGTGTCTGAATTTAACAGATCTCTGCATAGCTTAAGAACTTTGGAGCTACTTTAGGAAAAATATCAGTAGAAACATCCAAACAGTCTCCTTAAACACTGTTCCTTTTTGATAGAAATAATACAAGATTCTTTCAGTAGGTTTCAAAGGAAAAATGTCTAGATTCAAAAGACTAAATACAAAGTAACAAGATTCCACACTGCAACTACAATTTTAATAAGCCACAAGTTATCTACTGATTTAAAAAATATTTTCAGTTCTTAACCTAAAGGTCTGAAATTAAGATAGACAGCTTCTAATGACATTGAAAACATAAGACAAAAAACTACAGAAAGTCCACAAAGGGGTCTGCTGTAAAATCAAGGTTTGAGTCACGCCATCCAGAAACTGGAGAAACAACCTGGGCCACAAACCTTGGACTGATGCACAATATGTGGTTTGGGACTGTTCATGTGTGTGGGCCACCAATTTTTTACTGAACACTACAAAATCCTACTGGAGATCTCCCTTACGCACCTCATTATTGTGTGGCTCACTGCATTATTAATGCTCACTGATTGTAGTTTTGCCTTTGTGTGACTGCAATGCAATGGCAACGTTTTTTAATTAGTATTATTTTAGAGGTGGTAAACCCAGAGACAGAAGGAATAAAGTCAGAAGTCTCTGAATTATAATGGTGCTGTGCACAGAGTAGTTGAGGTATGGCTGCATAAGCAACTGGAAGTCTGACATGCCCACCTCAAGAGTCTGGCTTCACTGTCCTAACAGTGATCCTTGAACCCATTTTGTAGATTTTTTGAAAAGTAAACTGAAAGACAAATTCCACGACGTGACATGTGTCCTCTGTGTGTCAGCAGCAGGCTTCTGCATAAACCTTAGCCCCTCGAGCTGAGAAAATGTCAGCAAAAGAGTGCTTGTCCTTGCAGGGGATGAGACAAAGATGTCTGCCAGAGGGTTTCTCAGCTGCGCTCACAACTGAGCGTAAGGATAGCGAAGCCAAGTCCTGACCTGCCTCATGTTTTCTAAGGTTCCGTGACCTATTACAACAATTTGCCATTATTAGTATTTTACAGGGGACTAGTTTTGAGCAGCAGCAGAACATCAGTGGTCTCAGAATATCAGAGTGAAGCTCTTCAAAGACAGCGTTACCAGGAAAAAATCCCACTTTCTTGGGAGGACCATTCTCACAGAAAGAAAAGGCCCAAGATTGGTTTAGAGAAAAGCTCAATTTGAAGACAAATTTTACACAAAAACAGGACAAAAGGTTGTCTCTATGTTAGCAATTAATGCAGCTAAACAGCTAGTGCTGAGGACTCAACATGTACACCACGAGCATTTCAGGTTTTGTAGGGATTTACTTCAGATCAGCTCTAACCTGGTCCCAGGGACAGCATGCCCATTTGCATCTGGATCATTTTGGGTGTGCTTCTGAAGAGCATCTGAAACACTGGAAGAGGCTTCCTAGAGAGGTGGTTGATGCCCATTGCCTGTCAGTGTTTCGACAATGCCCTTATTAACAGGTTTTCTGCTCAGTCCTGGAGTGGTCAGCAGTTGGATGATTAAAGAGACTATTTACAAGAGCATGTACTGACAGGACAAGGGGGAATGGCTTCAAACTGAAAGAGAGTAGGTTTAGATTATGGGTGTGCTTTGTAAATTCTAGTAATTTTCCTCTAATTCTTTCTCCTTCTCTTTAAACAGCAGCAACATAGATTACACAAATACAAAATTATTTTAGCAGTATAGCACACTACGTTATCTCTGCTCATTTCTCTTTAAAAATCAGCAGAACTTCACTTACAGGTGCTGTACTATAAATGGACAAAGATGTTACAGGGAGTGATTACTTTTATCAGACTAGATGGCAGGGATGGCAAAAGCCAATCTAAAAATCTGAATGCTTTTTTTCAAATTGAAAAATAAATGCCACTGCCTTTTCCTACAAAGACTGTATTATTCTCTATCCTGAAATGACCACAGTGATAACATCACTACTACAATAGAAGTTCAAAATTCTGGTGAAGGAAAAAAAGGAATACTCAAAACAGACGTGGTAGGAACGAACAATTTTAGGAAAGAGAAAAGGATAATTTAAAATAGTAATTTTTTTCATTTGCATTTGAGAATCCAGACTATTGCTCTAAGAAAATTGAAAATTTTTCAGGAGTAACTTTCTTACATGATGTGTTACTTATTTTTTCTTTTACACCTGGAATTCACTGGTCACTTCTTGTTTCCTAAAGTGGGTTATCATGTTACATATTCTAAATACAAGCAAGTTTCACCCTACCCTGTCAGCCTTATTCTATCTACTTTTTAAGGATACACAAGCTACACAAGGCTTGATAGCGGACACAGCAAAAATACTTCAAAGCCATCACTGAGTTCTCACCTGAGTGTCACTATAATTGCTGATGGCTGGGCACAAGCTGTTATGAGGGTAACAATGAAGAGAAATATCAGGAACGGGATAAGTGTGTTGCAGGTTCGATCACATTTCCCAGAAACAGCGTAGCCATTCTCATTCAGGTAGGTTTTGACAATCACTAGCCGGAGCTGACTGCGCTGCCCCACTGTTGGTGGAGTGATCACCTGGCGACTCTGGACACAGGCACATTCTGTGTAATTTCTTACCTAGGGAGAGCAGAAAAGCACATTTCCACATGAAAAACACAGGTAAGAAAGACATGCACAGAGACACGGTATGACAGTTCCGTAATATTTCTCAGTCTTCTGCCTTGAGCACCATTACACCAAGTACAAGCGAAGTTACCTCTCTAACTAATTTTAAAGCTGATCAGGACTCTCCATGGTGAGATTCCCTTTCCATTGCTTTATTTAATTTGAGTTTTAAAGAAAAAAATCTGGAATATTTTTGGAAAATTCTGCCAAGGCAATTTAATCACTCCTGATAGGGAGCTAGAGAAAAATATTGTTTCTGCTGTACTAGGAAACTGTGAGGAAACACTCTTTAGGCAGCACTGACAATGCTGCATTCCAAAATTTGGCAGGCTGCTGACTTTCATATTCAAGCAGTATCTTCTGCCATCTTAATGGAAGGCTACCCAGAACTGGTCCAAGAGCAACAAGCTGCACTTCATGCTTGAAGTCCGGGACCTTCCATCTGGATGCAGGGGTGGATCTGGACAGCAGCAAAAACAGAGAATAAGGGGAAAGCAGAGACTCTAACAGTGGGACTGAAGGAGATGATGGATTCCTAAATGGACAAAGACAATGAAATTAAGAGATTGAATAAAGAAGTAGCATTTCACAGGCAAGGAGGACCATGATTTGATCAAGGTGAGGAAGAGCTAGATGAGAAATAAGCCTTCTTTCCCATTTATTCTACTTCTATTCTCATGTAATCTAATGCAAAGGGGTATGCAGCAGATCAGAATATTCCAGCGCTAGAGAAGAAACAGGTCAGGACCTATTAGAAAAAGGAGTTTTTTGGTGCCAATTTTTGCATTCATCAAATAGTAGACCACACATGTACAGAAGCTACAAAACCTTTTATGTTTGCAAATTTAAGCACTTGGACAACAGGACATATCCAAATCATGGTTGTTTGTCAATTTTAATGTATACCTTTGTAGGCATCCATGCTATGATATAGCCTCACATTTTTTTCCCTTGGGATTTAGCTGAACATCTTAATAATGTATCTATTTATCCAGTATTTTACCTCTCATTTTCAGAATGTGACTCCAGGTATTTTTTTCCTCACACTAAACAAATTCCACTACAAAGACAGAATGACTCATATTTCACATGGATTTTTCTATCCCACTCGCTATTACAGCTTAACTCTTTCAAAAAGGAGTAATTTATCTTCAAAACAGTTACGAGGTATTGATGTTGCTATCTCTATTTTGTAGCAAAGTAACTGAAACAGATCAAAACCTTCACAAACATGGGTGACTAATTTGAGACAATTGGAATCCTTTTTTTCAGAATGTTTTCCATTAAATACAACTAAATATATCCTAAATGTAAATTTTCATGCTTTCAAATGCAAATTTAGGCACTCAGTGCATCTACAAATTGCACTTTTGGTTACTGTTCATATTCATCATCCAGAACATGAAGAATTCACCATCAGCAACCGAGTTAAAACTTCAAGCCTCAAAGCATCTTTTCTTAATACCCCTAAAGTATTTCCGTACTAAATTACTTGGTGCCAGTTTGATATCAAGTGAAATGCAGCAAAGATCAATCCTATGTCTTAATCCAGAAAAGTATAAAGCAGGTTTATACAGACACTGAAAGTTAACCACAGGCTCACATCACAGGCTTTTTCCATATCGGGCCAAAGCAATTTTCTACTAAAAATCAGCAAGATAATCTAAAAAAAAAAAAAAACTTTAAAGGAAACTAATCTGTTCTCAGTGACATCTATATATGAACCTTCTTTTTCAGACCTGACAAAGCTCAGTGGTGAACCTAACGTCCTCCTGCTTCACAGGTTAGCTCAGGACTGCAAATCAGAAGACTGATGCTTTATAAAGTAAGCTTTCTAGAAAGTACAATCAAGCCCTCAGAAAATCAATGTTTACATTACGTCTTGTCTTTCTTAATTATCCTTTTTTAAAGGACAGTTCTGAAACAGAAGAATTTAGGAGTTCTTTTTTTTTTATGAAACTATCATGACCATAATGCTCTGCTGATATTTAAAAGTCAGATTCTACTTTTCAACTGTTTTCTTGTGCCCAGTCCTCAAAACTGCTGAATTTTCATGGCTTCATTTTACCATCAGGTAAAGAAAAAGGTTTAGAAAAAGGCCATTGGACTGGTCAAACTGTTTTACAAGAGAAGAATACAGTCTTTTACAAGAGAAGAATAGCAGTCTTCACCTAGATGGGCAAAGAACAGACCTATCAATACACTCGTGCAGGTTCAAGAGCTGCTTGTGCAAAATCATGAACCTGACACAAACACCAATAACATTAAATAGGCCCTAACTAAACTTAAATAGAAGTTTAAAACACTTCCAACAACCTGAAGAGTTAAGTTCTTCCTTCTATTCAGAAAGGGAGTCAAAAAACCCCTCAAACTGCTCTAAAAATTAACATTGAGCTTGAAGAAAGACAGTATGATATGGCCACCCACGTTAGCAGAAAGCTGAATTAGATGACACTGACTCAAGGTGCCCTCTCCAAGCCCTGCAGGAACAGCAGAAATGCGGGCCACTGCCATCAGGGATTTTGGGGTCTGCACTGGAAACACCAGCCCTCTCCACCCCAAGGCACTCTCTCAGTTGGAGGGTTCACTTGGTCTGAATGAACTTGTGCCTCAAATTTGTACATAACTGAATGGAATAGGGGTGGGACCATGCAATAGTAGCATTACCAGCCTTTCAGAACATGGAAAGACTCAGAGATGGGCAAGTAGAGCCAAGTACTGAAGCTTAGAGGAGGGATGCTTGAGCTAGAAACTGAGCAGTCTTTGATCTGCACCAGCCCTGTGGGGTTACTCGCGGGTTGTATGTTGATGGGTGGGTGAAGCACTTACCCCTGTGCTGTGGTTCCCACCACTGATGCAGCCAGCTAGGCAAGGATTAAAATATGTTATTCCATCTGATCCACAGACAGGCTCGTACTCATGAATCTTACATCCGCAGTTAACATTACAGCTTCCAGTCAAATTCCTGTGGGCCATGGCAAGAGTGGGACTGAAGAAAGGAAAAAGGACATGCTAGTAGAGCAAGCACAGATATCCATATCCTCCTGTACAGAGGGAGCAAACATCCTACTCATTAACTCTGAAACTTAGACTTGATTATCAGACAAAAACTGCATTAACTCTAGGTTATGTAATGACTTAAACAATACAGAAAAATACCAAAGTCATTCCTGCCATCAACTAAAAACACAATAAAAAAAAAGTTTAAAATTTTTATCATATTTGCCTAGTAATAGCTATATTTTTCCCATTTTTTTCCTTTAAGAGTTAAGACACCACTATTTTACATGCCTATCCTAAGCTGTTGATTACTAGTGAAAGGCTCAGTGACAAGATGTAAGCATTCTGTGCACTAATGTGAACTAATAGGCATCTCTTCCCACATACCAACAACTGTTCAGAAAACTTACTGCTTATATAATTCATATGTACATGTGAAATCTACAGGAAGTTCTCTAGATCTGGGAGGCTGTTCTGCTTTTACAAAATGTCTGTAAAAGAACAAATGCTCCACTTGCCCTAGACCATTCCCCAAAATCTGGCCAAAGCCCAACTTTCTAGGTGTTCCCCTTTAGGGTTTGGTGATATAGAATGAGAGAACTAAAAGGAATTTCAAAGCTGAAGGAGATGTACACACCAAAAAGCAGGTTCTTCACTATTATTGCTCTAATGAAATACGGTAGTTGCAATTCAATAAGCCACATCTAATGTTAATTAATACCATCACATCTAGTATTACCTGAAGGCATTGTGTAAGAAGGTACCTGAAGGTAAAGGGATAAAGTACTATCTTTTATCCTTGCTATTTTTGAACATGTTAGTTCAGGTACCAAAAAGAAAATAACTGTTCCACTTCAATATACATAAAGGCACACCCTGAAACCTAAGTTATTTCCTGCTGTCATTATGCAGCCAAATTACAAGCGAGGTTTTTTAAATGGCCCATATTATATTTTTATCTATTTTTACTACACTTTTCACATTCTGTGACTTGCTTCAGGTTGCTAAATTAATTTTAGTAAGTGGAAAAGCAAGACTCTGCAGCGTGGTTTATTGCTGGTTCAATTTTCTGCATCTCATTTGTAATTTCACCTTGGTTTAAAATACTGTCAGCAACATGAATGCATTAAGGCAATGGAAAAGTTACCTGAATGATCTTATTCATACCAATCTATTTCCAGGTCATGGGGTTGGCTGAAAGCTAGGGGTTATAGCTCTTATTTCCTAAATCCCTTTCTGTTTAAAGAAATCATGGCTCCTGAATTTGGCACCCACTATCCCTCTTCACTGCACAAGGTGATTCCGAGCCACTGAAAAGTGAAAAGCAGCTGATATCAACGTTTTCACATGGAGCTGCTCCTGTTACTCAGGACCTCTTCCATTTTATTAGGTTACTTTCTGTCATAGGTGCACTTCAGGATTTTAATTGCTGAACAGGTGGAGAGAGGCTACCACACACAAGGTGGGCAATTTTTGTAGCAACCAATCTCCTGACTTCATAGCAAAAACACACTGTCAGGCAGTTCTTATCTCCTCCACAATAACTATTAAACACAGTGGCCAATGCTAATAAAGCAGGTATCAGTGGGAAGCACGCATATATGCCTTATGGATTCAGACATATTTCAAATGTTTCCTTCCCATCTTTGAGTCACAGCAGCTTAAATACCTGTACCAACACGGCTCCCTAAAACGTCACAAGAGTCTGTGCTTAGTCTCAGAGAGCTCTGGCCAAAATAAAAACAGTAGTTTGCTTCACTTCAGTAGTCCTTGAGAATAGACAAGATACTAAAGACTGAGATTCAAGAGTTAAAAATATGCTTAATCTCGGTTTTGAAAAGACTTCACATAATTTCAAACATGTCCCAAAGTCTTTCTTCAGTCAATGCACTCTACGTTCTCCACAGTAGTCGCAATATCAGAGACCTAGTTTAGCTCAGAAGACAGAGCCGTGCAGTCTGTCATCTGCATGGATTCGTGACTTTCCATAGCTAAAGTGTGTGGTAGCTGAACGGGGAAAAAAGGTGGTGCTTTGAGAAGGCAGTTTCAAATAATTTTTTATCTTGTGGGTTTTATTACAGTGGTATCAGAACCCTTCAGTGTGTCATTACATTAGTTTGAAAGATTAAATACTTCATGTGTCACCTTTCATCAGTGTTTCAGAGACTGCAAGACGCTGCAGCTCATGGCTACAACCCCTGGTCTCAATCCACAGAGGGGTACAGCTTCTGGATCCACTCCCACAAGGCTGGATTTGCCCAGCTCTGTGTCACAAGGTTGTCCCTCCTTCGTCTTCCTGCCTAATACTTTTAAACTAATTGACAGTCTTTTCACAGATGGAAATGAAGTGTCCACTGCATCACTTATCCAGCAGTTCACTGATTAGACATAAAAACTCAGTTCTAAAGAATACGGAAGCAATCCATGCAAGACTAAATGGGAAAAGAGGAGAGGTTGCAGGAGTGAAATTTAAAGGTCTTTTCCAGAAATTAGAATATATGTATGAAAATTCCCAATTCCAGAAAAAGACTGTGCCCTTTGCCTTCTCACACCTGAGTGCTAAGCAGAGTTGCAGGCTCCATCCTATTTCTGCCAGTAGTGCATGTGAAGTCTGGTCCAGAAGACCTGAATTTCTAAGAATAAATGCCAGTATGAACCCTGCAGAATCTGCAAAACCAGATAGAGCTAAGTACTGAGTTCTGTTGGGGCATGAGTATTTGCACATGCACCATAAGCAAAAATCTTGCTTTGGAAAATTACAAGAGTATGCAAAACCACTCCACACCAGGCACCGCAATGTGATGCTGAATTAACCCTTCTGCCTTGTTTGCCCTGCTCTCAATACTGCTCAATGGCCATTACTGTTTAAAACTACCTCAAGTACCTCTACTCTAAGCAGATCAGTAGATATCCAGGCAATTTCAGCACCTCCTCACTCAGGCAGGGGCTGAACAGGAATCTGGATCCCCAAGATCCTGTACACATGTTCACAGCCTCTCATGGCTGCAGAGCCTGACATGGGCTGCTGTTAGCTTTTCTTCGCATCTGTGATGTGTGAGCAAGACCACCATGAAGATAAACAGCTAACATCAGACTTACTGCATCTCAGCTACCCCACGGACCAGAGGGGATGTTCTCCTGCTCTCATCTTCCACACCTGACTAGAACAGGCTCAGCTCGGGAGCCACTCTTCTCATAGTAATTGTCATGTATGTTGTCTGTCACCTCACCTGCTATCATCAGTGACACTAAGTAGTACAACTGCTGCTTAGAGCATTCCACTCGACTGGTTTCTTGTATTTATACACCACTATTTGCTTTCGCTGAATATGCTTGTCTTTCCAGCTGCGCACTTTTGCAGTCAATTAAATATTACTATGTAGCTTTTAAATATTTATTGATTGTCTACTGAGCACACAAAACAGGTTCACAAATTTAGCTCTGGGAGCTACTTTACACTTTATGGTCTAGCTGGATGTTAACCAAAGACTTTCTGAGTGTTTTCTTTCTTGTTCCACAAACAAACAAGGCACACTTTCAGCAACAAATTGCAGCTTGCGTAGGAAATTAAATATCCAAGACTAATACTGGCTATTTCGCCTTCTCAGCTATCAGCTGAAACTTGTCTTACTATATCACACTGGATTTCAGTAAGCAATATGCAGCAACACGTTATATTGCAACAGACAGACTTTTCCACTAATCTCTCAACAGAAATTTTTCTCCAACAGAAAACACCAAATCATCAAAACATTCCTCAGGAACATATGGATTTCAGCAGCATAGTGACAGAAGTTTTTCACACCAAGAGGAGAGGTAGCATTTTTGGAGTTTTACAAGATCCTAGTCTGCCTTCTGAGCTGGATGTCCCAGATGTTTGAATATTTGAGGTAAGAAGGGTCTCCATGGCCTGTCTGAGAGACCCTTGTGCCCACGTCCCTGCTGACAACAGGGCTCTACCACACTGCACAGGGACAGCTCCAGGGACAGGTCAGACTGCCAGGAAAGGCACAGCTCAGATTTCTCTCTCTAGCCTCTCCCACTCTGTAGGGCACATTCTTTTGACCTCTTATCCCTCCATCACATAAAACCCTTCCAGCAGCAGATGAGTTGGGTTATTCCACAGGCAGGAGAGCCCATTCCCCATCTTGATCTGCTTACTAAGTTGCTTCAGCTGCATTGCTGAGAAGTACCATGACACAGGGGTTAGGAAATCAGCTTAAAAAAAAAGAGATGAATGAAATCAGGCATGCAAGAAATGAGAAGCATGAAACTGAGAACTGAAGTGAGACTACTATGATAATTTAATCTCAGGGACATTTTTTTGTTTGGCCTAGAAGACTTAAGTTTACAGATACACAAAGCAAATATGCTCAAATTAATAACAAACTGTGCGAGACATGCTGTGTCTCTCCAGCTTTCACCACCTTTTGTACTTCAGCATATCACTGTAAGGTTTATGTGGGGGATTTCTTTTTGGTTTTTAGAGCAAATGTCTTGCACACAAAGAGTTTTGCATGCTTGGTTTTTTGCATGCTTTCAAGACCATGTAATACACAAAATCGTATATTAATTTGATTTCCAAAAGTTCATTATCATGTAAGAGGTTCATGGTTTTATCTTTTTACCTTCACTATTCACTCACTGTTCACTCCTCTCTCAGTGATGGGAAACTCTCTACCACACATATCTACATAACCCCATATTCATCATACAGGATCTACCATAACAGATTTCTTGAACACTTCTTTCAGGAAGGGATTGGTTTTTTTCTTGAAGGTATGCATTTTTCCAGAGTGAGCTGAACCAAAGCACTCTACTAATCCTGCCTTCTGACACTGGGAGGCTGCCTACTCTCCACAAAGGAAAATAGAGCATTGATCCCTGAATTACTGCACAGCACAGCACAGCACGGATTTACCTGCATCAGTCATAAAGAACAGGCTCTTATGGAAATTGCACCAAAGCTAGTAAGTCCTGCTCATGAGCCGATCTGTGGGAAAAGCATCCTAGTTTCTATGCACCAACTACTGTAGATACACAAGATGTCTGAGAAACAGTCACTTTGCTTGTTTCAGTGGGTGTAGACGCTGTCAACTTGCAACACTGCTGCACCTGAGCTGCCAAGGATACCCAACATGCACGAGCACACTGACAGAAACCAGCCCCAAACAGAAGCATTTCCTGAACTATTCTTTCAATTACAAACAATGATGCCACTCCTTTCATTAAAAAGACTGAACTGCAAGTTTGCTAAATGTATGCTGTGACAAAACCCAGAATCCCATCTGACAAACTGCACTTGTTCATTTCTCAAGGAGACTGTTCTGTGTCTCCATAACACAGTGATAGTAATGCTAATAAAGAGAAGACCTTTATTAGATGTGACTAACAATGAAAGGGACTCCAGTTTCTAACATTTTTTTCAAAATCCTAGTCTTCTCTCCAACTGTTACTCTGTGGAATGCTTGTGGTATAGGAGTAAAGTAAGAAAAGTGAAAATATAAGGTGAGACTTATTGCCTGGAGTTTTTAGAACTGTGACCTGTTATTTCACATACTCAGGCCTGGACTGAAACCTCATTGTGCTGGCAGTCAATGCACATATATCAGGGGAAAAAAAAGGTGGACCCTCTTCCTACAAGGCTACAATCTAAATGAAAAGCAGTTTAAAAAATAAAACCAAACCAAACATGTCTGACTATATTTTGGCAACATCTAAACAAAGAATTGGCTTGCACATGGTTTTATTCATGTTTATTTAGATCACTGTAGTAACCTAAAGCACCAAGGAAATACAAAGGAAAGGAGATAATCCCTTACCACATAATTTCTATAACCTTAATATTAGGCTATATGATAAAAAGGATTATGTTAATTTGATAGCAATACTTTTGGTTTGGTATTGAAGGGCATTCTGGATGGCAGAGATCTGCAGTCTCCTTGTTGGCAAGCAGCTGGAATTGAAGCAATGATGCAATTTTTGTGTAGCTGTAAAACAAGGGACCCTCTCACTGTGTTAGCTGGAATCTTTCTTTGTTGTTATTGTTCTGATCCAATTAGTCACTGCTTTCAAGTTAAGGGAACCCACTGGCTGATTGGACTGAAATAGATACAAAAACTCAGACTGGTGGTACTAGAAGAATACAATTTTTTTATATGAAGGGCCTCAGTAAGTCAATTCCATGCTTTAACTAAACCTTAATTGCACCAAAACAACAGAAAGCAATCAAAAAGGATCTCTTTCAATTCATTACATATCAGAAATGTGAGAGATGGAATTGAACTAATCCAGGAATCTGTCACTATGAGTAAGCTCCCCACGGAGCCTGTTTTAGCTGCCTTACACCATAAAACATGGAAGAGACAGGTCTGAAAACAACCAAATCTCTGCTATTTCCCCTTTATTCAGCTCTGATGAGGCCACACCTGCAGTGCTGGATCCACTTCTGGCTCCCCAGTAAAAGAAAGATATGGATATACTGGAGAGAGACCAATGAATATCCACTGAGATGATGAAAGGACAGAAGTATCTCTCTTCTGAGGAAAAGCTGGGGCTGCTCAGCCTAGAGAAGGCTCAGGGGGATATCATCAATGCCCATAAATACCTGAAGGGAGGGTACAAAGAGGACAGAGCCAGGCTCTTTTCAGTGGTGCCCAATGCCAGGACCAGAGGTAATGGTCACAAACTGAAACACAGAAGGTTCCTTATGAACACCAGGAAACACTTTTCACTGTGAAAGTGACGGTGCTGACCAGGTGGGCTGCGGAGCTTCCCTCCTTGGAGCTATTCAAAACCCATCTGGACAAGGAGGCAATGCACTGACTCAGGACTTCCCATCTGGATACTGGTTACGGTGCAAGGGAAGGGATGCCATATTATGGTTTGACATAAGGCTCCTTACACTGCATTCAAATACCAAACATGCCCTCAGAGACAAGGCTGGGGCATGGAACAACAGGTTCTAAAATGCTGAGATGTATAATACAGAGGTGTCCTTGATCTTCCTGATAACAGAAATGCTGATGACACACCGACAAAAGCAAAACTGCTTGTGCCCAACATAAAACAGCAGAAAATCCTTTCTAATGTATTCTAATCTGTGCATGCCTCCAGGTGCCATCCACTTCCTCACAGCTGGTACAGTTGGAAAAATACTGAGTTATGAAACATACTGAATTATGAAATGTCATTGCCTACTTTCCTGAGTACTGCTACGCACATACTTCTATGTTAACTGAAACCCAGCTTATCCTTCTCCTCTGTATTGGTTCATGGCTCAGTTCATCAGATTAAAAACCCCTACTTTTTAAATGTATAAGAAATCAACAGTAGAAAGGAATATGTTTGTCCAGAGATTATCCTGCAGGGTATGTCTACACTGCCAAATGCAGCTGAGATCTCTGGGTTGCTGCCAGTGCAGGTAGTTCACACATCAGACCTGGCATTGCCATGTTAAGGTAGAGCATCATGCAACATATTTGTTCCAAACCAAGTAGCTCTACTGCTTTTTTTTATCTGATCTAGCCCATTGAACTGGCTTTGATGTCCATACGCTGCACTACATTGAAACTAGAGAATGAAATGTGTTTTATTAAAACTCAAAATGAAAGCATACTTTTTCATTACATGAACAGTAACATTCTTTGATGTCTGAGTTAAAGAGCTGCCTATTAAGTAAATGACTTGAAGCTATCAAATGATTGACCATAAGGATTAAGAGAACGTTTATCATGTCAGATATGCAGGATTAATTTATGTGTAGTGCTGTCATTTTACTATAATTTTGATAATAAATCTGGATTTGATCTCTGTGTTAAAAAAAATGTGGCTGAAACTCCTGAACTATGCCTTATAACATGCTAGTAATTCTCAACTTCTGATGACATTACAGCCTAATTACATTCATTTTTATACTCATTTCAAAGAGTTTATATACATCAACACTTGTGAGAATTTTGCCATTACCATTTCTCACCTCTTTTCTCAATAAAAACAATTAGATGAAGGTGATAAAGAAGTAATGCTACTGCAGATTTTCACAACAGCTGGGAATAGATGCCTATTTCAATTTATGTTACGTATTTATTGCAAATGTTATTGACAAAAAAATATTAGATACTCTTACAATTCCAGCATGAAGGCTATGGGTTACATAGCAATAGTATGCCATGTCTTCAGTTTAGAAATAGATTTGAATCAAATAGGACTTTTTCCCCACACAGAAAGCTACAGTTTTCTCATTAGCCAGGCAGGGACATTCTGACTTGCCACACAGATCAACTAATTGTTATCTGGAATTTATATTTTCATTCCTAATAATTTTCAGTTTTTCATCTACACCCACAGGCTGTCATAACATTAACAGCAGGTGGACATTCAAAGCATTCCACCCCCTCCCTTCCCATCCCTATTCTCTCCTTCTTCAGCCCACTATGCAGATGAGGATATATCACCATGCTACTCCCTTCTACAGACAGCCCCTCATCACCAAGCTTTAACTCTAGGTGTAAAGAATATAAAGGAGTAAACCAGCTTTCTATCAGCTCATGATTTTCAGTTCCTGGTTTTCTTTGCCCAAGGATTAAGGTTTGACAGCAATGTAGTAACACCCAGCAACAAGCCATGCAAAACATTCTCCATGTAAACAGTGTCTCTTTTCTTCCTCCCTTGACTCCCATTTTGACTCTGTTTTTCACTTCCTAGATCACTGCAACACTCTATTTTTTCCCCATTTGACCATCTCCTTTCGTGCTCAACACTTCTATATTCTCTTCAAAACGTTAAAAGTCCAGAGCTGAGCCTTAAAAAGAAGATATACAAATGGATCTGATACCCAGTACCGGGTCATAAATAAAAGGTAGACGCTTCTCAGATGTAAAAGCAAAGGGAAAAACATTGCTTCAGATAGATTCACACTTACTCTGTTCTTGTTTTTAACCTACATGAAAAAGGCAATTTTGAGAAAAACTTTATGTACAAAGTAAGAAAGAAAATAAAAGCGCATTATAGGGCTTCCAAGGAATCACCTTTGAGTGAAACTCTCAGAACTTTTAGCACACTGTCTTCCCTCCAAATACCCCTTATTTTTTTTTAAAATACCCTTCCATGCATTTCTTAATGTCACAGCCTGAATTCCTCACTCTCAAGTCTTTCCTACATCAACATCTTTTTTCTCATTACAGCCTTCTTCATTCTCAATGCAACTTTAGGAGATATGATCTCGTAACTGTCTTGATGATGACCCAGCAAGAACTGCAGGGCATTCATACAGCTAGTAAGTGGTTCAGAAGCAGTGCATACCAATAATGTTGATAGCACATCTGCTCAAGTTCATCCTCTCCACAGGGACTGCAGACCTAAGACACCATTATGGTGATAATAAATAAACTCATTCAGAAATAATTTTTATAATCCCTTTAAGTATTCTAACAATTTGCATGAGAAGAAAGTATTTTGAAACACCAACTAAATTCTAAGTGATCTATAGAGGATACTATTCTTATTTTTCTGCAACAATCACTGAAGTTCATTTTAATGCATTATAAACCAGATGTAAAGAAGAAGGGCCACATAGTAACAGCATGTGTTTATATCACAATACTCACTGAATTCTCATTTGAACATGTCGCTTCTTCAGTACATCAGCTATCAGCATTTTTTACATTTCTAGATCAGGCTTATTGGAAAAAGCTGGTTTTGCCGCAGATACTTACCCCGTTGTGTAAGGTATATTTATTCCCCCTAAATTAATGCTTTCACATCCAACAATGAAGAGCGTCGAAAAGCACAGCAGAGATACACCACTGCAGATCATAGCCAACTTTGCAGACTCTCTTGCACCAAGTTTAAGCTTTTTTATAATGTAGCCACCTAGGACAATACCAACACCAGCACTTGGAACAATAATCACACCTGCCGGGAAAAAATTCAAACAACATTAAAACAGGACCTACAGAAATGGTATAAAACATAAATATTGGTTTCATGCCCTAATTAGATGACTGCTCCATTGTCTGATTCTCTGCTAGCAAACTGAGTCAGACTTTTCAAACCTTTGGAGTGTTGTCAAAGAATCTATAAAAGCCTCCTTATGATATTAGCAGCAGCTAAAGCACTATAAGAGAACTATTGTACTTCCAAGCAGAAACATTGCTTTGTATTTATTTTAGAATGGGGAGAAGGACTACATATTGGTCCAGTTTAACTCCTGAAAATTTGAAGAAATCTGGATTTGGACACAAATCTTCTTCTTCTTACTTTCATGATTAATTCCAGCGAAGCACAAGTGCTAACCTCAGGCAGGACCCCAGAAGCCTAACCACCCTGGCAGGTGCACATGTGAGCCTGGCTGCAAATTCAGCCTTCTTGATACTTTGAGCAGCACCTTCTCAGCCAACCAGCAACAGGACAAGAGGAAATGGCCTCAAGCTGCACTGGAAAGGTTCAGTTTGGACATCAGGAAGAATTTCTTCACTGAAAGGGGGGTTAAGCTTTGGATCAGGCTGCCCAGGGTGGTGGTGGAGTCTCCATCCCTCGTTCAAGACATGACCAGATGTGGCACTTAGTGCTCCGGTTTATTGACATATTGCTGTTCAGTCAACAGTTGGACTTGATCTTGGAAGTCTTTTCCAACCTTAATGATTCTGTGATTCTATGATTCCTACATCAGCACTCCAACTCAGCACAGATATGTGGACTGTAAACTGATCAAACGCAGTTAAAGAAATTAGGATAATAGAATTAGGGTAAATTTAAGACATAAGGACATGCCTATGAAATTTCTGCTGCTCTACTGCTGCAGTTACAAGGTGGCACTACAGCAACACATCCCTGGGTTGTCCTCACTTGTCGGGTCCTGAGGTCATGTTAAGTCAGCAAATGTCTTGCACTTTTCTTCCCTTAGCTTTTGCTTCTCACTGACGTGTGAGAATGTCTTTAAATTAAGGCTTTGCTAATAAAGATTCATTCCACCTAAACATGGAATTTTAACTACTTTTGACAGCTGCATCTACAGAGAAGCTGAACTTTACAATACAAATTCTTAGAAATGTTGGTCTCTTTAAAGAACCCTGTAAGACTATCACTTGCAAATGCCTTTAATATTACTGCAAAGTATACTCACTCTCTGTTAATTTGTCTAAAGGTGAATGGAACATTACATTTATAAAAATGTTGATATTGTGAAAGTAAGAATAAGAGGTAAATTAAATGTATAAGCTGCACAAGTTCAAGAAATGAAGTCTGGCACATGGCATTTCTGACGATGATTAATGTCAGGTTTGTTTTAAAACAGAAAGAAACTGAGACTTAATTAAAGAATTGCTGTTTAAGAGACAAAAAAAATTACCAGTAAAACCTTTACATGAAGAGATTCAGGAAGCACATGTACTCAGCCAGCAATTATCATATTAAGCATAGATATATAATGTAAATAACATGTAAATTCTCCTTTTGCTAATCAGAAGATTTTTAAACTTGACATGTCTTTTACTACACTAGCCAGTAGCAATCTAATACAAAATCTCTAAGTATCCTTTTCCCTTTTTTCTTACAAAAAATATTTATAAAATTAACAGCTGTTGACTTAAATACTACATTTAGGAATTGGGATTGTGGAAGCTGTGCTCACTTGTTCATGTTGCACATCCAGCCTGAGATATTTCATCTTCTTCTTCTTGTTGATTATAATAGTCTTTATCAAGTGATTTATAACAGGGAAAACAACAGATGTTAATAACTTCACACCCTGGACAGGGTGACACCAGTTTTACCTCTTTTAATGTACTGGCTGTTGAATATTTTTTCTGGCAAGAATGTTTCCAGTTTACCCTGAGAATGAAGCAAGTTATGGAGTAGCAATCCTATTAAGACTTGTAACATGAGTGTGTAGCTACTCTAAGCTTCAGAGAGCATCACCATCCCATCAATCGATGTTTCTTCCTTATATACATAACACAAGGATTTCATGCCCTGAAGAAAATCTCACCCTAGAAAGCTCTCAAATAGAAAGCACCACATGGTGTGTCTGACTTTTCCCCTTCACACTCCAGAAAGATTTCTTGCATTTCTTCCAGCCACTGAAGGTGACAAGTGATTCCCACTTGAAGTCTGTGTGTCTTCCCTCTTCTGCTACTTTTTATATTTTCCTTGACTGATGCCCCTGGGCAGCTTCACCCGTGTCCCCACAACTCACTCCATTGCATTACTTCTTCCCATGCACAGTATCTGAAAGTATGGGGGAGCAAAGAACTACCCAGCCTCCCAATTAGCAGCTATTCTATATGGCAACCACTATGGAGAAGTTAAAAAGATGCTTATAAAGACAAATGTCTTTGATGTAGCTAGAAGAGGAGGAAACTCATCTGCATGACACAGGCCCTGATTCTGCACAACATTTTGGCCTCTTTCCCTAGAGAAGTTGTAATCTCTTCCACTCACAGAGCAGTACAAAGCTTTAAAATTTGTGGTTTGTAGCTCTGTTAGAAGTTGGACATGGCTGTACATTGCTGTGGCAGCAGGGGAAGCATCACACCTGCAAAACAGGAGTCTCCTGAAACGACAGGTTGGAGAGGATTTGGGGAGCTCTCCTGACTCGAATGGATTGTTGTGCACTCAGTGTCAATAAGTAAATAAGGAGAAAACCATCAGACTGGAGGGGAGAGATAACTGAAGGATAGGACAGATAAACAACTTGTCACTGGGGGAAATAAAAAAAGATAAGGATATTTTAAAGATCAAAGAGGAAGTAAAATTCACAGAAAACAAGAACAGCTTTAAGAGATCTTTTAAGGCACACAAATTGCAGCAATGTCTATGGGTTTTCTAGCTTGTTTTTGTATTTCCCCCCTTGGAGACCATTAGTAGATGAGAAAATGCCTGTCTACGCTTATGCAAAAAAACCCCAGCCCTTTAACAATATAAATGGGTTCACTTTTTACTAAACACTCATAGCAAGCATCAAAAAATGGTCTGAATATCTAGCCAAATGCAGAAAGCTGGATCCAATCACCTGTTCCAACAAACACATTTTTGGCTCATTCCCACATTGATTCATTCCATTAGTCAAAGCTAACCCTTGCAAGGTTATACTATGTGGCAAAGCCTTACCAGTGTAGATGCTGGCATTGGAAGCTGGGATGCCAAACTGTGACTCGATGAACTTGGGAATGAAGGTAATAAAAGCTGTGACAATGGCACTCTCAGCTGTGTATGACAAACTCACAAAAAGGAATGTCATGTTGCTTAAGATCCTGACAGCTGCTCTTGGAAGCTCTATAAAGTGACAAAAATGACAAACGAATGTTATAAACAATGAGTGAGAAACAAAAGCAAACTGAAACAAGACCAATTGATTTTCTTTGAGACAGACTGGCAGTAATGGCTTGCTAGCATCTGGCTATGTTTGCTAAGCAGAGGAGGAGAGTGCATACTTGGGATTGCAGCCCTTTGTCTGCTCTTACCCTATCTCACTGCACTGCCCCAGGGCTGCAGTCCCACTTTGCAAACACAACTGAGGTCTGTTTTAACAAAACCATCTGAAGAAACAGGGCTTGCTATAATGGAAAGAAAAACAGCAATAAAATGTAGTGATTTTGGAATTATTCTGATGTTTTATTTTGAAATTTTCTATGAGTTAACACATATCACACTGCTGAACTGACAGTACTGTGTTTTGCACTCCACAGGAGGAAAACAGATCATATACTCCCCCCTGAACTCTCTGCTTCAAGGACCATGCTCGGAAAGCTGGGGTAATAATACTCTCATTTAAAAACGAACCAAAATATTTTAGTTAAATATTTTTCTACATGATTTAAAACCGTTTACAGTGACGCAGACAAAGCATAATGAAAAAATTACATCAATGATAACAGTGAACCTCAACATACATTACATACAACTTAATATTCTCAGAAGGGATAAACCAATCAATTAAAAACGAGAGCACATCATTAACTTAAATTGAAAAAGTATTCATAGATGTTGTAATTATTCTCAAATCAAATATCAAAACCCCATGAAATTCAACACTGCAGTTAAATGAAACACTTACATATTTTTAATTCAGTCCTGTAGTGATGTCTAATTATCATCACAAGATGATGATGATAACTCTATTCAGCTCTTAATTTTTTTTTAAATGAATGGTGTGATTTTAAACATTTTTTTTTAACTTGGGGCTTCTACCAAGATCAGATTTTCTGTTCAAGTGTTATATCTAGCCTACTAGGGTTTTTTTCATTTGCTTCTCACCTGGTACAAAAATGGAATGGTGCTTGAATCAAAGCCAACTGAAGTCAAAGACAAGAGCACCCATTAGAAATACAAATGTTGAGCAAGAACAACTGAGTGAGAATTTTACTGATGCTATAAGTTGCCAAGACAAAAATCTGTCTCACTTTCTCCACTAACTCCAGTAGGTTATCTAAAAGTGAACAGAATTTAGACTCTTGTCAAAACTTGTCAGGCTGCAAATTAGAACTTAAGTTGTCTGACTGTACTCAGTCTTAGCTTATGCCAGTTGTCAAAGTTTATACTGAATTCATTATCAGTACTGGGTTTATAATTTTAATGTAGTCAAATGCTCTCCTGCTGCCTCGATAAAGAAACATATTAAATGTTAAATACAAAATTTGGTAGAAATAACTAATGAATAAATCATATTACGAAGCACTCATATATTTGATTCTTAATGGGGTTTACCACCTACAGCTTTTTTGGTTTGGTTTTTTGTGTTTTTTTGGGTTTTTTGGTTTTTTTTTTAAAGAGTGGCACTGTTTGCAGTAGAAGCAACAGGAGCAAGCAGTTATGACCATGCTGATGTTGCTGTGAAAAAGTAGTCAGGAAGGAGAAAGAGGAAGTACCAGGATAAGTCCTGCTGGAAACTGAGTTATTTGATGGCAGCTGCTCACCTGGGCTGAAAACGTGGAAGAAAAATAATAAGGTATCATCACTGAGAGAAATATCATTTTATTAGGATGATGAAAGGTGTGCTCTTTGTAGAAAGTCCCTGGTCACAATATGAACTCAAGATCTTGGCTAAATTTTAAGGAGCCTGATCCAAATATCATAATAGCTGGTACAGTTTAGCCCTTCCTGACAGAAATGAGCTTCAGGAAAACGTCTGGTTTAGAATTTTCAGTCTAAAGATACTGAAGAATTAATTAGGCAAAGAACTGCAGAGCTAATGAACATTTTCCTCTGGTTTTCATATGTAGAGCTTTCTGTTGACTTCTACTTGCATCTCATCTGAGCACTCAGGCTAAAGGTCATTATTCATTTCAAAACTAATTAGTATTTTGAAATTGGATTTCTACTGATAAACAGATAAAACTTCGTGTCTTGGAATAAGTACAAGTTCTCTTACACCCATGTGAAGGATTCTTCAAATAACAGCTTTGCTGATTATTGTACATTTTGGCATGAAATAAGAGTGTATTTCTGCATACCACACTTGCCACCTGAAGCAGCTGAGAGTTGAAGCTCTTTGTGATTTCAACTGTTTGGCACACAAGGAAAAGCTGTTATATAGTAAGAAACTTGGAAATAAAAACATATATTCAGAGTTAAGTTTTCCCTGATTTACTCCTATGATCACCATCAAATCCTGTGTGACAGCATCTATACCACACTTCTGAATTTAAAAACCTGTAATAAAAAGGTACTATAAGTAACTCATATCCTTCAACCACACTAATTTTACTAAAAAGCAAGAAAGTGAAAAACTTTAAGGATCCTTTGTACTACACAATCAATCTTGCTTTTAAAACATTTCAGTGTCAGATTACTTTTACGTGACTAGCCATAGGCCTAGGCTTTGATTTCAAGGCCATTATTAAACCTGTCAGGTTTGATTTTTATGAGGTCTTCAAAAGATATTGCCCGTTTTTCCAAGTGTGCATCAGAAACAAACCTATGAGAACTTGTAGTGTTCCTTCATTCTGTCATTTAAACAAATAAATTTTTACCAATTACAGTCCTAAAACTAAAACAATCTTTTAGTATGGCTGCAAACATATTTACACTTTTGTGCAGTAACTCAAATCTTAAACATCCTCATCTTTCTTTTTTTTCCCAATAACCTAACATGTAACTAAGACATATTAAATACTTAAACTAAATTGAAATCTGCCTTGCTGGACTGGTTTGTTAGTCTACTGCCAATTTTCATACTTTCATGAACTTTGACAATATTTTTTCTCTAGTCAGCACTCGCTTTCACTCACGTGCTGGACCACTGCTTGATTCATGGTAAGGGAAAAGCATAAGAAAAATCTGCAAATAATACAAGTATTCATAAATACTGTTCTAAACAAAATTTTTAAAGCACTCTAAACAGAATTTCAAAAGAAACTCCAATAATTCAGACTTCACCTCCTTTTTCATCATTTAATGTATTTTCTTTTATTTCCTCTTCCTACGCACTTAGCCCAAGGTAATACAATGAATACAATCACAGGAATAAATCATCCCAGTCTATCGCAGTGCCCTTTTGCAGTCTATCAGTGAAGTCCCTTGTACAGGTGAGAGAGATGTTAGCTAGAGGATACCCCTTCTGCTGATGCTCCAAGCCTGGACTGCAGCTTTGAAAGAGGCTGCCTCCACACTGAGGTCTCAGGAACAGCTTCTCCTCTTGTGCAGTAAAAAGCAGAGCCAAGATTTGAGACAGAATTTCCAATTTGTTTATCAGAATGGAAACTAGCAAAGTCCCACACTACTACTTCAAATATATCCTGCATGGAGCTAATCAGTAAACTCTAGAACAGTATTTTATATGTATGTCATTTAATTATCTACTCGCGCACCATATAAACAACTTCATTCTACTCTCAGGACGTGGTGCTTTAAGCATCTAGGTGGTGGCCAGATAGGTGAACAGCCCCTAACATCCTATCAAGTGTACAGGGATTTCAGTACCAGTTTGATACAAGTATTCCTTTTGTTAACTTCATTTAGAAGAGGTCCTAAAAGCTCCTAAGAGCTAACACTGCTAATCACTGCAGGGAGCTATGCCAGCCAATCTTTTCTATTTTGAGCTCTTCAGGATGGCCTAAGGAAGGATGAGAGGGGAGCAATTTGCTCAAGGTCAGTGGCATGGCAGGACCTCCAGCCTGCTGGAGCTCCAGTCTGCTGAACCCTCTGACATTTGAAGGGCTCACCTAGAACCCTCACACACAGACCACTGTCCCCTCCTCTCCTTCAGATCCCTGCCAACTAATCTTCAGGTAGTGCAGAACCCCCAGTCCAGATCCTTGGGGAAGCACTGTAGTGGGCTTATCCTGCAGCCACGAGTCCCTCAGGAATTTCTTTTATCTTTGCTGTTGTCTTGACAGTCATTATTATCCTGTGTTTGTCCCTCATAGGGACTGACCGGGAAAAGCATACAACAGCTGGTAGATATGAAAAGGCAGACAGCAATATTCTACATTTAAGAAAGGGTTGTACATATGGACCAAAAAAAAAACCCTAAAGGCTATAAAATACATGTAATTAATTAGATTAATTATTTAATTCAGATTAGATCAGTATATTTTAGGTAATATACACATTTACTTTCTTTACACTGCTCCTTTATTCAATTGCACAGTAAGTTTCATTACAGTGGTAAGTGAAAGGGACTGCAGATACAATTTCCACGGTACAAAACCTTAGGGGTATCTAGGTAATAAATGAGAACAGTAGTTTTGTCTGCTCAGATTCATGTCATATCTGCACATATGGGATTGAATTGTGGTTTCTTCATTACAGATCTCCTCCAGCTCATGTTATCTACATTGCCTATATTTCTCCCAATAAATTACATCCAATTTTCTTCCTCCTGTGACCTACTAAATGTTTCATTTAATACTTTGATAACTGACTCAGAAGCATTCTCCAACTCACATTTTCTACTTGAAACATAAATAAGAAAAGAAAGAGGATTCCAAGCCCTTGCAACTCGAACCATGTGAAAAAGCAGAGACTTATCTGTATTTTTATCTGATCTCAGCTTTACCATGGGGCAAAATAAAGCTCAGGTCACTGAAGTTGGAGGCTACTTGCAGATGGAGACAGTTTAGGATTATTTCTTCAGCCTATACTGGCAGTCACTGCAGAAAAAAAGACTCTGGCCCTCTCTCATTATGACTTTCTGATATCTTTTCATTCATCTAGAGAGCTAACTAGGAAATTAGAACAAGTTCCAACAAGACAAGAATCACTCTGCCAGGCTTTCCAGGTAAGATGACATCATACTGGAAGAACAAAACAGTTACTTTCCTACCAAAGCTGCACGGATTTCACAGATCTGATGTCACTGACCTCTGTCATGGCAGACTGTGACATCATTGATATTTATAAGTACAGAACAGAAGATATGACCTACTAAATCATCAGTCTCCAGCTACTGCCTAAGTGGAGTTTCTGCCCATCGTGCTATAAAAAGATGAAGCTCTGAAATTCAATGGGAAGTATAAAATGTTCATTGCATCTCAGAAGAAGCAATGCTAAATGACTTAGATACATACAATACTTTTTTCCTTCCCATAATAAACAAAATTACCTCAACTGAGAAGCTTGAGGCATGATCTCATTCCATAAAGCCCACTTAAACCTGAAAAATAATTAAATGATAGTGCATTCCTGCTGCAGGCCTTCTTTGCTAGGCTAAATGACACCAAATGGGAAAGCTATTATCAGCTTATATAGCAAAATACTTTTCTCTGCATTATCTCCACTCGCTTGGTATCATTCTGACATGTCTCTTTTCACTGTTCCACATGGTGAAGTTTCTCTTCTGGAGAAAATGAAAACTTCTGTATAGCAAGACCTCCATTAATATAGAATTTTAAGGAAGGTATGGTACACATTTAGGCAGACACCAAAGAAACACATGCTAAAATGAGACATACAGAATTTTTCATTTTTGTTAAAATAAAGTATTAAGAAACATTCTCCCAAGCAAATACCTGTTTTCTCTGTATCTTATGTGCCTGTAAGCACATGACCTAGAATGTTATGCACCAAAACAGAGAACTAGCATCAACAAACTCATCCAGATGTATCTTTACCAGGCACAACAGCAGGGTGAAGCAGTCCCGCTGCTGTGACATTGCCTGCAACAATCAGAAAGGACACCAGACAAGACTGGACTCCCCTTTCTCACTTCTTTAAGTTACTGAGAAAATCTTGACAGGAATAACCCTAAACTACTTCCACTAATCAGAAGCCAGTAGGTTTGAACACAAACAAAATCCACAACTAGTTTTATGGACTGAGGAGAAAATATTATATATGGGGACTCACAAATACAGAGAACAAAGAGTCTTCAAAGAAGGAAGGAACAGGCTTTTCTTGCTTCACCACTTTTTCAACTACTTTGCTAGCAAAGGGAGCGTGTGGTCTGAAAGATCTGGTATTTGAAGTTCACCTTTCTTGCTCTGTCCTTGTTTTCTGCCTTGATTAAAATGCTGGTTTGACAGCTAATAAAATCACTCCAAGGAACTTCTGGTTTCTTCTTTTCTCTTTACTTCCACTGAAATAACAGTAGCTTTAGGTATCCTGAGAGAACCCATGTAAATGCAATGTAGAGCAAACCAGTATGGAGATGTGCAAACATTACTTAGAATTACACTTGTTTTAGTCTAAAACTAGCTGGTTTTGCTAAGCTTTGTCTACTCAACGTAGTGATCATAAATGTGTCATTAAAAAGTCTGCCAATTATTATATCCTGGACTGATATCCAACTAAAAAGTAACACTGATGTCCATGTCAACAAACAAACGCTTAGAAGTTCTGAGTTCAAATTATGTCTAATGGTACAAAAGATATTTCATGATTTCTTCCAGTCCCATTGCATTCCCCAGGCTACCACAAAATGGCATAAACAGCGTTTGCATCATGGAATCCCAGGAGGACTCACTGACAACACAATGGTCATTCATTTTTGTCCTGTACTATTCAATATTATAATCCTATTAAGTCTATATAATCAATTTAAACTTTATGTGCTTCATATTAATTAATTTTTAGCAACACTGTCCTTCTTCCCTCAGAAATTTGCCAATTTCTACTTACTACCTTTTACATTAATGATTTACTTCTTGAATAAAACAAAAAATCTCTATTACTTGTCAATCTTTTGATCTTTTCTTGTTTCAAAATTAGCACAGGTTTTATTGGTCCTAATCTTCTGAAAATAAATAGCCAGCCATATAAAACAGACAGTAAAAGCATATGAAACAAATAATCTTTCTCAATTAAATTACCCAAATGCATGAATGTAATCAAACTCACATACCAGAATTTTTTTCACTTGTTTCATTTATATTGTAGAAGAGCACTTTATTCTATGAAGGACAGCTTACAAAGCAAGGATGACAGCTATGAACTGTAAGATGCACAAATATATCTGGTAATAGGGTCCCATAACCATAAGAAATAGCCTACCTGTTTGTTACAGGCATACAAACACATAAAAAATTAAAGAAAATTGATGTTCTGCTGCATTTTGTTCTTTTAGAAGATGACTATTTAATAAAATCGCAAAAGCAAAACTTATTATTAAATACAGGATGTCAAAACTCTGCATTCAATTACACTCACACAATCCTAGCATACAAAATTTAAAGCATTTAAAAATTAAAAAAAAACTTCACCTTTAACATTCTTTCCAAATCCCATAGAGGCAGGAACTGCACTGTCTGCTTGTATTTTGCTATTTGTCTTCTCTTTCATCACATCATCATCACTTGAAACATCATCAGAGTTCATTTTCTTTTTCTTTTTCTTTTTTTTATGTCGAGGAGGGAGCTTTTTCGGAAAGGTAAACATGGGAAATATGACAAGGAGCATTGCAATGGCACAAAGGAGAAATCCACTCCACCTAATGAAGGAGACAGGAATAGAAATAAAAGCCAATACATTATATGAAATTAAAATTCAAAGTGATTATTAGAGGTTGCACTGGCTGGAAGGACACATTTGCAAAATATGAAATATGATAAGAATAAAGGATTGGAGCGAGGAGAGCCTCCACTGCACTAAACCTCTTAATTAGAAGAAGTCTCTGTTGGCTTGTCTACTGATAAAGGTATTTATCCAGAACCCACCAGATATGAAATAGTGTCAGCTCTAAGTTCCTGCAAATTTTCATTTTTGGTATATAGTCAGTACCAAGTGCTGAAAATTAGATACTCACTTTTACTTTGCCTTTCTTGGATAATCCCGGTAAAGCAATACAGTATTCCTCTGGAGAACATGAAAAAAGTTATCCAGGGCATGAGAAGATAAAATGTCCAGACAGATACATCAGGGCTAAATCTGTTTTCCTTTCAGTGCCTACCTCTCACTGCCCTGACTGTCCAATTCTCTCCCTTCACAATGACGAGCTCCCAAAGCCTGACTGTAAACAACTGATGTGCTACAACTCAGGCCAAGGTTTATGCCCCAAACTCTGCAGCTCTGTTGCTCAACCATAACCCAAAACAGCCATTCACAAAGAATTTCCTCTTCTCTCTCTCTGTCTTACAAGAACGGGACATAAGAACAACCCTGACATGATCCCTTGGCTCCCAGGCAATGACTTGGGACATACCCACAGGAAGAACAACATATGGGATACAGGACAGAGCTCTCCAGGTTGAAGGCATACAGTTATCCTCCCTGCAGCCAAAAAGCATCATGAACTTTACCACAGCATCACAGATGGGCAAAAGGGCCTTACTAGAAAGTTCTCGAGGGTAACTAGAGTCAGTAGCCAGATGGTTGACAGTAGGGTATCAGATAACTTCCCCTCTGAATTCTAGCAATGAAAGACTATGGGAAACGTGGATAACCTCACACAGATGGTTCCACAAAGAAGGACAGCCTAAGAATCCCCCCACAGAGTATCACTCACTGAAAGCGCGGTTTTCACTACAGACTAATCTCATTGTACTGGGTTTACATGGCAAGGTTTTGGTAGAAGGGTGGGGGCTGCAGGGGTGATTCTGAGAGATGACACCATGAGCTGTCCCCATGTTGGACAGAGGGAACTCCAGAGGCTTCAAAACAGATACACCCTGACCCAATGCTGAACCTATCAGCAATGCTGGTGGCACCTCTGTGGTAACTTATTTAAGGAAAGGGAAAAAACACTGCACATCAACTGTGTGAGGGGAGTGAGAAAATACTAAAGAAACAGAGGTGCAGGCCCAAGGTGAGAGAAGGAAGGAAGAAGGTGCTCCAGGTGCACAGATACCTCTGCAGGACCAGGGTAAGGCCACAGTATCCACCTGCAGCCTGTGGAGAACCTGCATGTGAGCAAGCTCCTAGCAGAAACTGTGGCCTGTGGAGAAAAGTCCACACAGGAGCAGGTTTTTGGACAGGACATGTGACCCATGGGGGACCCATACTGGAGCATTCTGTTTCTGAAAGACTACACCATGTGGAAAGGACCCATTCTGGAGCAGTCAATGACAGACTGTCTCCCACAGAAGGAATCCCATGCTGAAGGGAAGAGTGTTCAGAGGAAGGAGCAACAGAGACAAACTGTTATGAACCGACCCAGCCCCCTGCATCACTCTAAAGGAGGATGTAGACTACTTCTGGTGTTGCACAATTTTTTTTTTCCTCTTCTTAAATATGTTATCCCAAAGCTGTTGCCACCATCACTAGTGGTCTCAACCTTGGCCAACCTCCTCTTGGAACCAGCTAGCATTGGCTCCCTCGGACATGGTAGAAGCTTCTCACAGAAGCATTTGGCCTTATATCTGTAATGCAAAGATATCACAACTGTATTTTTCAACAAAGGCATGTGTAAAGGTTTGTATGGTAATTGGTTACAACACAGGCTAACAACAAACAAACAGCCATGTGTAACACCATTTTTGTTAGAAGAAGCTTACACGAAGCTTTTGCAAGGCAAATATAAGTGACTGAAAGTTTTGACTAATTTTGATATTATGTAAACAGAAAATCCTCTATTCATTCATTTTAGCTGATAACATACAGGGATTAGAAAGCAGACTTTTAGGAGGATTAGTCAGCACTGTCAGACAGAATAAATCGGCAGACTGTATATAAATGTAGTAACATCCCTTTCAGGATCTCAAAGGCATAAGCTGCAAAGACACTGATCAAAGAAACAATCTGTGGCAATAGTAAGCAGAAATCTGCAACCACCCACTCGGGAGAAAACAGCAAAGGATGTAGCATGAGATGAAATTCAAATCCAAAGGGACCATTATGATAGCGTACCAAATGCTGGAGATGTCACAAGTGCAGCACTGGATGCAATTATATGCACCGTCTACACTTCACAACTTCCTCAAGATATATCAAAGAATCGGAAAACAGACAAAAGATGGCATCAAAAATAATAAGGACACCTACAATGGGAAATCTGAGAGGTCAGAACAGGATCTGTATTAACTAAAAATCCTTGATTTTCTGCCTTCTAAAGTCAAAGAAAATATGCAGAAGAATACCTCAAAGGCATCTCCACAAGCCTTAGGACCTCAAATAAAAGCAATTACAGCTAAGGAAGAACCAGACAGTGCTGGAGGAATTCCTTTAAACTTCTTCTGTGGAATGCTGATGAAAGACTATATAGAAAGATCCAAGTATTAACCAGATTCAGTACTAGGAAAACACTCAGAAAAGCATCAGCAAAAGAAAATTGGATTCAAAGCACCTGACAGACTGCCAAGGGCTACTCCACAACTAATGAGGTCCCTATATAGCACATTAACATTTCTGAAAGACAACAACATGATGAATGATTTCTAACAGATATCCCTACAGTTACCACATTTGAATAAAAAGCCATTTTAAACATTTGATAGGCTGGCATAGACAGCTGCCCTGTAATTTAGCCCAGAGCACCTACAGAAAGCCCAGGTGTGCAAAACGCAGGAGCATAAACCTGTGACACTCAAGGAAGAATCAGATCAGAAATAACCCTGAAAAACAACCACTTACTTTAACAGGTTTCACGAGAGATAAACTGAATTACGTGTCCTCTAATAAACCTTCTAGAAAGGAACAGCTTAAGTAAAAAATAGGCTATACTGCTTTTTTATTGGTCATGTATCATAGTTATTGTACTCACTGTTTTGTCTGTAATCATTACTTCCTTTAACAATGGCAATTTTTCACAGGGTCCCCTGATAAGTTACATTAGAAACTATAACAAAGCAAAGATAGGAATCAAAGACACTAATTCCCTTCAAAGGAGACAAGACTCAGAAAATCTCATATATGGCTTCCCATTAACTTATCTCAACTGAACCCTACTTTTAAAAAGTGTGTCAGCTGAAGTAAGTGCTAGACTACTCTTACATTTCAAATTGTTAAATTGCATAAATAAAAATAAACTTGACTATGCAGCACTTCCCCACAAGGAGAAAATGTCACAGTCCCAGAAAACAGATTTCAGTGGAATGAAAGTCTACACTTCCAGAATTATCTACAGCAAGGCAGTCAGTGAGCGGCAAGGGAAAAAGGTTTAACCCTCACACCATGGAAATCTTCATCTTAATTGGTAGACACAGCTTCAGAAAGAGAAAAGAGAATGAGATGAAGATGCTATGAATGCCAATAAGCTTCTATGAAAGGCCACCACAGTGCAACAAACCACCACAGATCTGATAGCAGGGGATACTCCTTAGAAATTTAAGAGAGAAAAAAACGGAGATAGTCAAAAATGAAAAAGTAACAAAAGGACCTGGAACACCCTTCAGAGAAAGCCATACTCTACAGATTTAATCAACATGATAGAATAAGTAAACTTTGAATGACTTCTACTTTTCTCAAAAAGTATTGATTAGATGCTGATTGCCAGTTCTGACATGTCCTTAAAAGCACATGAAACATAACAGTTTTGCAAAGAATGTATATTTTGCTTTGGTTTCAAATCTTTTATCCTAGAATACTCTAAGCAAACTTTTGACACAGAAGCACATTCAGTATCTTTTCAGTGAGATAAGCCAGTGGATACATGAGAACACAGAGTCATTAACACTTTTTGCCCTCCTCTTGCCAAAAATTCAGCTAGACAGTTCTGTGCAGCAATGCTCTTGGACTAAGACAAATAAAGCAGGACTAAATTTCAAAAGGTTTAAGAAGACTCCAAAGAGAGAATTTTTCACATCAAACCTTCAGGAGAGATCGCTGCAGAATAAACAGAAACAGCTACAGACTGATTGCAATGGTGCAGTGACAAACAGTAACCCAGGGCATGAGAACTGACACTCTGCGCCTTGCACTTACAAAGCAGAAGTCTCTTCCTGGGATAGTGAACAGCCCTTTCTGGGCTTCAAGGAGAACTTCAAGGCAGATTTATGAATTATCTAAGAAAAGGCAGTTAAAGCCTCCTCAAGACCCGCTTCCTCAAAGAGCCATTTCCAAGGAGGCCACATCTCAAAGCCTGCCTGAAGACATCAGCTCACAATTACAGCTGTTACACCTCTGTGCTGCTGGAAGCCTACTCTTTACTAGAGAACAATGTGATGGTTTACATCATCTGCTGCCTAAACACAAGCCATCACCCTGAGAAACAAGGACTGGAAAGGACATCTTCTGACCCCATCCCATCTCCCTCTCCTGGACTGGGGTAAATGAAGTCTACTGTTTCTCATCTAGCCATCCAGAGCTCAGTGTTTCATGCTGCCTCCTCTGAAAAATCAAAGAAGGGATTAATTCACCTTCCAGCAGGAAGAGGTTGGTTCTGGGCAGCAGTGATCCTCAACGCTCTCCTGCAATATTGATATCCCACCCCATCATCCCTGAGCATTGCCAGTCAGAGTTCATGTGGTCAAAGACAGTCCTGGAGCAGCCAAAGTAGGGGAGTTTCCATGCAACGTTCCTGTGCAATTCTGTGGCAAACTTCTCTTCTCTGCCAGAGACTAGTGTGCAGTAACTGACAGAAACATCATCTTCATTGGCCTCTCTCTACAATCTAAAACAAATCCTCCAGGGATACAATTTTCCAACCTGTCTAAATTCCCTAGCAGCAATTTAGAGAGTAATTTTGAAAAACGTTTGATCCTTACCAGTTTCCAATGAATCGGGGATCACTCTGATCAATATAAACAGTTGTCCTAGGATCAACATAGAAGCCAATAAGAAGCCCTCCTAGCAAGTATCCAGCTGCAGGTCCGAGTGCTCCCATTACGTACATGATGGCTGAGGAAATAAAAGGTAAGAGTCATACATTGATAAAATTGATGTTTCATTAGTTATCTACACATAAAATCCAAAAGCAAATGATGCTTCTTAAAGCAGCAAGTTGTGCACCCTAAAACTTTCAGGGCTCTTCTCTGCAACCAAGGCAGCAACTTCTGCATAAGTTTCATACTGCTTTCTGTATGCTTTCAGTCAAATCATGGAAGTATACACTACTTTGGTATTCTGAATGGAGAGCGTACTTGACTAGGATAAAATTTTTCATATCTGGTAACATTTCCTTTAAAGAGAATAAAAATTAAACACATAAATAGAAAAAATCTAACTAATGTTAGCAAGGGATAAAAATTTTATGAAACACCAAAGAGCAAAGTACAACATTCCAACTTATTTACCATCCGTCTAACACTGTATTTAAAAAAACGACTGAAATTAAGAAATCAAATACTTCTATTTTAGAGATTGATAGAACAGGGGTTTACTAAAGGAAGGTCCTATTTAACTAATTTGAAATACTTTTACAACAAGGTCATCCACTCAGTGGATGAAGGGAAGGTGATGGATGTGGTTCTTAGTAATGCTTTAGATACTGTACCTCACAGCATCCTTCAGGACAATTTGTCCAGACGTAGGATGAGGGGGTTCACGGTGTGCTGGGTGAAGAACTGGTTGAAGGGCAGACCTCAAAGGGTTGTAGTGAATGGGGCTACATCTGGCTGGGGACTGGTCACCAGTGCTGTTTCTCAGGGCTCAATTTTAGGGCCAGTTCTGCTCAATGGATTTATCTACAACCTGCAGGCAGGAGTTGAATGCACCATTACCAAGTTTGCTGATGATACCAAACTGGGAGGTGCTGCTGACTCTCTTGAAGGAGAAGAGGTCTTGCAGAGGGATCTAGATAGACTGGAGCATTGGGCAATGATTAATGGCATGAAGTTTAACAAGCTGAAATACCAGATTCTGCACCTGGGACAGATTATTGTCAGATACAAGTATAAACTGGGAGAAAAGTGGTTGGAGGGTATCCCTGCAGAAAGAGATCTGGGGGTGCTGGATTGCAGCAGGCTCGGTAGGAGCTGGCAGTGTGTCCTGAAGCCAAGAGGCCAAACCCCATCCTGGAGTCCATCAAACACAGCATCAGCAGCAGCTCAAAACAAGTGATTATCCTGCTGTGTTCAGCATTCGTGCAGCCTCACCTGAAACACTGTGTGCAGTTCTGGGCCCCATAATTTAAGAAGCTTGTGAAGGTCTTTGAATATTTCCAGAGGAGGGTAACAAAGCTGATGAAAGGGCTGGCAGGCATGTCCTATGAGTAGCATCTAAAGAATTTGGACTTGTCTAATTTGGAAAGAAGGGGGCTGAGGGGTGACCTCATTGCTCTCTGCAGCTTCCTGTGGAGGGGAAGTGAAGAGGGAGGTGTGATCTCTTTTCTCTGGTATCCAGCACATGGGAATGGTTCAAAGCTGCACCAGGGAAGGTTTAGACTGGACATTAGGAAGCACTTTTTTATGGAGAGGTGATCAAAGACTTCCTAGGGAGGTGGTTGATGCCCCAGGTCTTGCACCATTTAAGAGTCATTTGGACAATGCTTTTAAGAACAGGCTTTAACTCCTGACCAGCCCCAAAGTGGTCAGGCAGTTGGACTAGGTGATCGTTCCGACTGAAATGCTCTGTTCTATTCTGTTCTGTTCTATTCTACTTATTCCATTCCATTCCAATTCATCTCTTTCCTTCCTTAATGCATCCTGCATCCTTTTAAGATGCTTCTGCCCTGCTTCCTGTACTGTCTTATTGTAAATACAAAAGGCAAAGGGCTGGAAAGGATGGTCTCTGCTCTCCACTTGTGTACCTTGTACCACTGAAACCTGAGCTGCAGCACCACAACACCACTTGCTCAGCTGCTGCAGATCCTCTAGCAGCACATGAAAAAACAACTGGTTATCTAATTCTCTGTAATACTCTCTATGTCCACATGGACATTGTGGACCAGTCACTCCCCATGATGGCAGTATGTAGACTCCATCCTTTCCGGTCCCACCCTCAATCAGGCATGCTGAATCCTAGACTGCAGCAGCTGAAGAAGCATTACCAATTACAGTAAATTATATCTCATGGATAAAATAAGTGAAAAGAAATCACTAAATCTGCCTGATTATACCAAAGTAACTTGCATATTTTCATCTTACACTTTGAAATAAGAGAATGAAGAAAAAGAGCATTCTCACAAGTAAAGAGGGACTGCTGAGAGCCACATTGCAGAGAAAAAAAAAATTACAGAAACTACCACAAAAGGTAAAACTGCCTATAGTAAAAAATGCTTCAAGATGACAAATTGATTACAGAGTTTTATCACTTCTAAGGTACTTTTAGGTTACATTTTTGTAAACACATTTTTGGGTTTTATGAAACTGCAATTTTAAATAATTAGATTTTGCTGAAGTCCTTTTTGCATAACTGATTTCAGACCATGTTCACTATTTAAATTTATTCCAGCCGTGTTCCCTACTGGACTGATTGTAAGCAACTCTTGATATGCCTAAAATGCTCCATCAGACATTGAAACATTGATCTTTAGCAGTAAGTAGTTAGATAAATGCCACAGTAACTGTTATTTGCAAAATTCACATCATGAGGACGGGAAAATAAACCAACCTCCACATTCCCACAACCTCCATCCAATATAATAAATTTTTTTCTACAAATGTTTACTTGGAAAATCGAATCAAATAACTACAGCAAACTCAGATCTCTAAAAATTTTACAGAGGAAACACAAAGGGAGTAAAAGAGAGACCCAGTCCATTCATTTCCTTATTCAAAAAAATACTTAATACTGCATTAATTCAGCTTTAGTTCCACCATTGAAACCAGCAGAATGCAGCAACTGCTTAGGCTTCAAAGCACTACCTAAGCAGTGTATTTTATACACCTGAAAACTTCAGAGTGTTTTCTTTGCAAGCAGACATGCTGTACAGGAAAGATAAAAGTAACAGTGTACACTGTGCTCCTTTAGAGGCGGAAGTGCTGTCGATAATTTCAGAAGTATTTTTAAACTACTGTATGCTGTTCAGGATTCAAGACTTTTTTTTTAAATATAATTTACAGACAATGTGTAAATTTAAGAACCTTTCAGAAAACACAGAGCCTCCACGCTCCTGGTCAATGGCAGGAGGAAATGTGAGCAGAAAAGTTCCACAATTGCAATTTTAAGTTACATTGCAGCATCTTTCTCAGCACATAGTAATGGTCACTATCAGAAACTGGACACCAAGTGCAAGAAACTGATTTGGACTTCTAAATGGGACTAAAGATCGAGTATGGCAAGTATAAGATTTTGATATTTCAAAATTAGGTACTTGAAAAAATCTGCCACCGACTTCCAAACCTTGCAGTGGAAGTGAAGGGAGAGCCATCTCCATGCATCAAGCTGGCAGGCTACTCCAGTATCTTGGACCCTTGAAATTCTGGTCAGAGGCCTCACAGCTATGTTCAGGAATAAAGATGTTTTTGATTCCCAAGTAGGCCACCAGGATTACTGGGTGATATGGAAAGGAAACCGCACTGGAAACAGATTCCATAAGTTGGATGGAAGAGAGAAAGGGGAGTCAAAAAAACAGTAACCTAGTTACACATGGAATTTACCTACCAATGCGAAATAAGTTTAATGTCATTCTTCTCTACTGAAAAGTTTATCCTGGGACACGTTGCAATGAATGCTGCCATTGTGGCAACCTTTGACAAAATTATTATATTGTCTACTGCTTTTATTCACAGAGATTCTTCTTCAACAGGAGAAAGCTTTACATAGAAGCTATTGCAGCACAGTCTTTACAACTACAATAAGATGGGCTGAATCCTCTATATGTCCAAAAATCTCTGTGTTCACATCATATGCATGAAATAACTTTGCTGTCAATTTTTTTTTTTTTTAAAATCTACCCGCATACAGAAGTATAACGAGACAGGGGTCATAAAAATACTGTGAATGTCCTTTTCTTCTTCTAGTCACACCAAATGATATCTTCAACAGGCTCTACACATGGGAATATATAACATATGTTGCTGTGGTACCCTCAAATCCTTAAGTTAACTCTCTGACTGTGCCTCTTTATATTAGCCACGTTAGTACCAATTAAAGTCACAAGTCACATATTGTGCCCAGATGAACAGACACTACACATCAGTGAGCTACCACAGGCTCTCTGGCTTCTGGGTTCTAAAGAAATCCACTTCGGTTTCAAAAGTAAAAGAAAAAAAAAAAGGCATATATTGCTCAGGCCTTCTCATCTCTTCTGTGTGCACACACATGACACCACACAGAGTTTATCATTGGAGGAGGAGGAACATTTGTGAAAGACCCCATTGTTCAAATCTTGGCAGCACATCACCATAGTACAACTGTTCATTTCATACATGTGTAAGGCAGAATTTGACCTTTATTCTATTTTCATCTGAAGTCTAGAATTTGCAAAATCCTGCAAAAGCTAAAATGTGCATTCTGAAGGTATGTTATAGATACACATACATGTATACATGTATGTATATGCATGTTTTTCCTGTCAGAGTAGTACAGCAATTTTAATAGATTTTGCAGGATACAAAACGAATCCCCTATAATTGTGAAGTAGAGTGGGAAGTCCAGAAGTATAATTTTACTACCACACAGCAATAACTCAGTTTCCTACTTGCTAAACAACATTCATCCTGAAAAAACAGCACAAAGCAGAATAAAAACAACAACAAAAAGAAAACATTCATATGAATTTGCAGGAAAAGTCCTGTGTTTACAGATTACCTGTTTACAACTTGAGGAGTGAACTTTAACAGAAATCCAAGTTCAACTTTATATAATCCTCATCTTTATGTGTCAGGAAATTTAGAAGGCTACATGTTAAAAACAATAGTGACAGGGCTACTCTCTGGGATTTTGCAAGCAAAAGAAGCACTACCATGCTATGGTACCGTAACATCCTCCCCAGTCCTACCAGCAGCACATCTCCTTAGGAAGCTGTACTATGCTGTCACTGAAAAATAAGCAGCACTATATTTTCTCTAGGGTAAAGAGCAGGTTTTGGTTTCCCCACACTAAAAAAGTGATAGGCACAGATTTCAATGGGGAACATATATCAGCTCTCCCCTGTTCCCCTCATGTTCCTGGCATCATGATGGGGTAACAAAAAACAAAGATAAAGGAGCTTTCAAAGGAGCATTGCTCCCATTCATAAAGGCATATTTACCCCATTCTGTCTAAATTCATCCACACAGAAGCTACCCAAAAAACATGGGGTTTAACCACTCTTTTCCGCCTGAGGCTACAAAACTGAGTTGTGAGCAGAAGCCAGGCAGTCTTCTCAGAAGCTTTTAAGTCAGGAAACTGGTTCACTTCCTTCTTTTCTTCATGAACACACAACCAAGCCTATCCATACATGCTTTAGGATTTTTTCTTTAATGTGGTTATTTGCTCAGGAAAAAACAATGCTTTGAGCATTACTGCAGTTCAGATAATAATGTACAGTTCAAATCTTTAAACCACTTCCCTTCAAACCGTATTAGTGTTACTACAACTTTAATAGTCTCTCAGATCCAGTGCTCCACTCAAAACAATAAACAGAGCAACAAAACTGCTCTGTAGCCTCCCTTGATCTTTGTATAGAATATATTTGGCACTATTTTCACAAGCAGATTCCAAAGATCTGGAAGACAAATTTTATGGAGAAGCATAACTAAATTTTACATGCCTACTTTGCAAGCAAAAATGAATGGTCCAGCTTAAGACTCTATTAAAAAATGCTGGAAGTCAAATTAAATAAAATATGTCCAGTGACTTGCCAATACCTGAAGGAAAGCATTAGATTTTTACTTTTCTATTACAGCTTTATAATTAAGGTATCTTTTGTATCAAGACTTCATTTCCTGACTTAAACAGTTAAGGTCCTTCATGCTTTGTACTCTCCATTTGTGGTCATATTCCAAAACATTACAATCCTTTTCACTGGAACCAATTCTAATATCACCATAAAACCCCAGAAAAATAACCCCAAAGAAAACAAAGGCTATCTCAAAATATGCCTCTTGTACACACTGTCACTGCAATGCTGCTCCAAGTCACTTGCCATGCTGTGGGGCCACAGTGCCTACAAAGTAATTCAATTTACATGAAAATTCCACAGACTCAGTTACTTGTCTTTTGGTTACACTACCAACAGATGTGTGCATCCAATCCAAAATCTGAAAATAATGAAGAAGAAAGGCTTACACTTGAACCATGTTATTTCAGCCTCAGAGATACTTGGCTTAAGAAATTATTGCCTCAAGAAAAACTACTCCAGTGCTTAAATGAGAGTCTTTATTTCTTTATTCCTAAAACCTGAGAACTATGGAAGTAGAAACCCATGGGGCAACTAGAGATTGTCCCATTCTTTAAAGACAACTGTTTTGTTTGGAACACACATATATTATTTGGGGCTTTTCTTCAAAATCTGTCTTTTTTCTCTTTATACTCACCTATAAATAAACATATGCTGATAATATTACCAAGCATGATTGTGGTTAGCAAATAAACATGAAAAAGACACATCTGCTGTAAGAGATTAATAAAAACAGATGCATTTTCTGAGTGCAATTTCCTATCAGTTTGGTTAACTAAATTTAGACACCAAGCATGAGGAAATTCTTAGATTGGATAATTAAGCAAATCAGGTTTTCTCAGCTTTATCAGTTTTTAAACCAATTCTAACAAAAGAACTTTCTGTGATGGTATTCCAAAAACACATACAACTATCTTGGACTTCAAGCATATGGGAAGTCCCCACTGATGTGAATTGTTTGCGTGACCAAAGATAAACATGTCTATACCTGCATGATCAGAACCTAAACTGAAAACAAAGATACTCTCACATTATTTCTGCAGACCTGGAGGCATTGGTTCCCTCAAGAGATAGGGTTTTTTTAAAAAACAGAAGTGTCAACAACTGCTTAAATGCATAAAAGAGCAATCAAAACTGTCTTTCTTAACACTCTCTTTTTTTTTCCATACAGAGGAATTTTTGGTATAGAAAAGTGCTGTTATTGAAATTCAGGTCTCAGAGAGATGCACACACTATCTGTGCTGAACAGTCAGAATGTCCAAAGATGAAACAAAAGGCAAAGCTCTGCCCTTGGTTGTTATTTTCTGGAAATCAGTTCTCAAGAAAGCTCCACATCTTCAAGTTTTTCAAGTCTCTCTCTTGGTATCCTGCATTACAAACACAAGATAACATATCCCAAGAAGTTCACTAGGTGTAAATTCCCAAACCCTGACTTTTCAAAAGAGCATGTTTCTTAAACATGTTTTCTTTTGTGAATATCTTTAATTAAGGGAACTTAGAAAGAGACGTTGACCATTCCTGTTAACACCTACTGAGTGACTCCTCGGTTCCTTGTGAATTCCTAATCTGTCAGCATTCCAAAGTTTTGATTTCCCCACAGAACAAAGCAATGAAATGTCATTAAAGTAGTGTTCATTTCCATACAGAAAATTATCTATGGGGTATAACTATTAACCCAAATCCTAAGCAAGCTACTACTACAAATTATTTTAAAAACCTTTAATATCCCGAATTCAAGAAATAACTAGTTAAGATAATTTCACTGTATTATTTCCCATTCATTCAAACACCGAGAGCTAAATCCACAGCAGTGAATTTAACATTTGCATTAGGAGTATTCTTGAAGTCAGTGTGGCTACTCTCACGAGGCAGGAAGGATTTGGCACTTCTGTGCTATTACTCAGTGATGTTCCTAATACAAGGACATTGAAGCTGTTGGCTGTCTTTAGGGTACTGAGGCAGCCTCTTGACTCATAGTCATTCTTTCCGTTAAGTCATGTCAAATGGGAGTATCTCATCTCTGCCTTTTAATTGCTTGGCTTTGGGGTTTTTTATAATGGTTTGGCAGTTGAGGCAACACATACACATTTAATTTTCACTAGGGATTATCCCCAGGCACGTGCTTACAGACTCTGTTGATCTCAACTTCTTAAAACTAATTTTAATTTCTTTAGCACTACTTCTTACTAAACTAGAGTGAGGCTGGGTTGTCCACTTGCATGTCATCCCTTTTATTTTAGGCTATTATAACTGAAAAATATCAAGCTGTGAAAGCTGAAATTTGGCCTTCAAGCAGACCTCATCAGTTAGATCACAAATAAGGAAAAAAAAAATCAAATTTTAAATCACAGCAATAAACCCCATGTCCATAGCTACAAAACTAGCAGAACCTAGCCCAGAAGAGTATTTCAGAATATTTGTATTGTGCTTTATTTGTAATTTGGTTTATATAATCTTCAGGAAGTCCAAAAGCACAGGCCAACAGGAATATATTGTTCAGGTCCTCTCATTTCTCTGAACTGGAGAATGTATCCACTTCTGGAGGAAAAGCAGGGTGAGATTTATCTGGCATAGGACCAGATATTTCGAGTATGCCATCATGCACCATGGGAAGAACTAGAAATAAGAAACAATTCCTTAGCAAAATCTACATACACTAAATACACTAAATACTCAAGGTCTATGGATCTGGGCTTTACCAGTTATTGTGCACAAACCAGTTAATGGCATGCAAATATCTGTTTTTCAGAGGCAAGTTTGACAGGTACTCTTGCATACTTCATCATTATTCAAAACCAGATCTTTTGTGCCTAGGAAAGAAAATGTGAGGAAGTAGCAAAGATAGACCAAATATCTACTGATCTGGAAGGTTAGGTGCTGATAGTCAAAGAATATATTCACTTTTTCTTTGTCTCACCAGCAAGACAACAGAACAAAAAAGGGAGAAATTACTTCAATCATATTCTCTCAGAATTAATTTCCTTTCAAAAATTGGTTTCTGCCTAGGAGGCACAGGTTAATTATTGAAAATGTTGGTGATCATTTTTCCCTTCACTACCTCTCACTAGCAGACTGCAAGGAAGGGCAAGCCGAACAGCATTTCTTCTTATTTTTTTTGTAAATTGCACTTATATTTTTATCTTTCAACTGAAACAACAGGAATTACAGTTCATTACTCATATCTGACCAAAAATTTGCCTGTAAGCAAAAGCACATTATTCCAGTAATTTGCAGATGACCCTGTTAGCTTTATTAACATTTATTGTATTGCTAAAGAACTTATTTTTCTACATTAAAAAAGGTTGAAAGCTGCAATAGCTCAAATAAACAAATATATTAAATGACAGTTGGCAAAGTGAAATGCAGAGAAATATATTTTAAACAATATTGAAAATATTATTACAGATCAAAGAGTCTGAAAAACATTTCCATCCATGTGTAACAGTTATAAACAACAGAGGGTATTTATTTTAGCTAAAGGACACCACCACCATTTTATGAAAACCTCCAGAGTTTTAAAATGTGGTCTTTATCCTCATAGGAACAATATTGTTTGGGCACTTTCATGAAATTGGAATTACGTAGATGTTTGATTCTAGGAAAAAAGCTTGAGCTTTCAGTTCTGGGTAAGGGTCTCTCCTTCTCTGTTCTCCACAAAGGAATCGTAAGATAGCTATGAGAACTCATTCAACTCCATGCTGCGCTTGGGGTCAAAAGAGTTTCTTGCTGCAGCACCAAACTTGCCCATTCAAGGACAGCTTCCTTATCAACAACAGACAGGTGATGATGAAAACAACAGGCTTTCCCTGTCTTCTCCACCACTGCCCACTACAAAAAAAACTTTTGGTTTTGATGCAACAGCAGAACGTTCTTAATGGCTCTAATCACAACTTCTAATAAAATTAGAAAGAAAAGGTGCTTAGCCAGATCTTCAACAGCCTGATCTTGGATCTTAGATCAATACTACGCAAATAAAAGGTCTTTGCAGGGAACCCAGGTCATCACAAGCCTGACCACAGACTACATGGCCTTATGTACTGCATTTGTGCGGCAAGGCTTTGGTAGTGGAGAGTCTACAGGAGTGGCTTCTGTTAGAAGCTGCTAGAAGTTTTCCCCATGTCCAATACAGCCAATGCCAGATAGCTCCAAGACAGACTGCCGCTGGCCAACTCCAAGCCACACTGGTAACGCCTCTGGGATAACAAATATTTAAGTTATAACATAACAATTTGTGCAACACCAGCAGCAGTTAGAAGAGAGAAGAGTGAGAGGATGTGAAAGAAACAGCCCTGCAGACTCCCAGTCAGTGAAGGAGGGTGAGGAGCTACTCCAAGTGCCAGAGCAGAGATTCCCCTGTGGTTTGTAGTGAAGACCATGGTGAGGCAGGATGTTCCCCTGCAGCCCATTTCTCATTATCCTACTCCAAGTGGACTGGTAATAAATTCAGGTAATTTCCCCAAAACGAGTCTGGTTTGCCCATGATGGTAATTGCTGAGTGATCTCTCCTGGTCCTTATCACAACACACAATTTTTCATTATATTTTCTCTCCCCTGTACGGTTGAGGAGGGGATGATGGAGTCATTTTGGTGGGTGCCTGGCATCCATCCACAATCAACCACCACACCACAGCATCAGCAAAGCAGAAGAAGCTTCCGTGGCAAACACCAAATACCAGGACCACTGTGAGCTATCTAGGCCTTGACTTGTATTCACTGAACTAAAAGATTCCTGGGACTTAATACCTTGAATTAAAGGGGAAACAACGCTGACTTAGGGGAAGGGTTATCTTCCCCCTTGTGTAGACATCCCAGCAACACAGAAATGCTAAACACCCCAGCAGTTCCTTCCTTTCCCATGATTAAGGAGCTAACAGGTGCTCCATGGAGAAACAAATTGTTCCCAAATGACCCTGACACTCTTGACACAGTCCCATGAAATAGGACACAGAAGCACAGCCCTGCTGCTGCAGATCCCTAAAAAGGTCCTACTAAACCCCGTCAAAAGACATAAATTGTCAGAGATATAGGAGAAATTTAGAAAAAAATGAAACTGAGAACTCTAAAGAGGGGAATACAGTTTTATAAGAAATCAAAAGGAAGGAAATTCATTTATATTTTTGCTTTGAACAGAAAACAACCACAGACACCATTTGTTAGTAACAAACTGATTCTATAAATAAATGTGATTCTATAAATACATATGCTTAGACGGTTTAGTCAGGCTCCCATGCCTCACAGGGAAAAGTCAATAGTGACATGCAAAGCCAATATTAAAACAAAAATTATGAAAACATTATGTTTTGACATCTTTAACTAATGTATTTTACATGGTTTGGTTTGCTTTCCTTTGGTTTGATTTTGTCTAAATGTGAGGCAAAAAAAATTGATTTTTTTTTTTAATGCTAACCAGTAGTCCTACATAAAGGTCAAAATAATGCAATACAAGTTAAAAATTTGAATCAAATTTGATCAAAATTTGATCAAAAAACAAATAATTTTTTTCTACAAAAAGAAAAATATATCCCTATAATAAAGATTTCATTGTAATTTGCCAGAGCAAAACCAGCACAATATCTTTACTGGTGGTACTAAATGTTTAAACACCAAGTGTAGCTTTAAAAAATAATTACTCTTACAAAAAGAGTTAATAGTAATATAATAATTACATTTGTCTTTCTTTTTAAGATATAAATTGTTACTGTGATTTAGGGCTCCATTTGCAGCTCATTCCCAGTTCCAAGAAGATACATTAATATGTTGATAAAATACAGCAGTGTTACTAACTTACAGTGTTGGCATTTCCAAGTGAAAATTATTTATATTACAGGGATCCTTCCAAGATATTTCAAAACACCATATATGGTTGATTTATAAAAGCTGAAAAATTTCAATATAGTTACTTTCACTAATTAGGTAATTTAATTATTCAGTTAATATGTTTTGGGGAAAATTTGCCAATATTCTTTCATTTGGTCTGCAATTTTTTAAAATAAAGATTGTTCATTCCGGCTTTTTCCCTTCTGTGAGTAGAATTGATGTGACAGCTTTGTTTCTCAGCTACTTAGATTAGCAGATTATTAAGCACATTCTTATTCTCCAATAGTAAAAAGTTTTCATAGACGTGAAAAATATGGCTAAAGGCTACATAGAAATTACTTTCTGCCAAACTTAAGACACACTTTCATAGCAGTAACTTTTTTAACAGGACAGTTAACTATACTATATTCCTAGGGATGTGGCAGACTCTGTGTAGCTGTGAGTGCTTCATTTTAAGCTAAACGGTTTTATATAAACAGAGCTCTGCATAGGGATAACACTGTAATGAAATCTGATTCAACACAGATGTCAGAGTAAATGAACATAACAGTCTTTTCCGGCCCAATAAAGCACAAAATTATCCCACCAATTCTCTTTTCGCATCTAGCACAGTAGATCTTGCAGAAACTGCCATCACCCTTGCCAAAGAAGGATGCCAAAAGACAAGAAGCTTCTTCACCTTTCCTTCCTGGCCATGCTGCATCAAGACGCCTCCTAAGTCCTTACCCAGGTAAGGGGGAAGGACCAGAGTTGGCCCCGTGCCCTTTACTATTTCACCAGTGTATCAGTTGAGCATTTAGCAGATAATCCCAGCATGGGTGGTGGCCTCGGTACTGGTTGTGGCAGCCGAGGAACCTCCAGGCTGTCCTGAGCCACCCTTGGGCACCCCTCTCTGCTAGACTGACTCTCAAAACACTACTACAGAGCAAAAACACTCCAAAAAAGCAGGAGCTGGTACTGACGCCTGAACGCATAAAAATTGCTCAAGCAGGCTTCGGAAATAAGGTATTAAGTACCAGTGAAAATAAAATATATTTTATGGCTTATATTTTTCTCACTTAAGCAACTCAGTGAGCTTTTTTTTTCTAGTGTTTGTGTCCACTTGCATCCCTTCTCAGAGGGAACATGATTTCAGTTATTTACAGAAGGAAGATTCAACTGGGAGATTACACTTATGTACACAATCTGCAAACTATCACAGCTTTCGATCAGTTATCACAAATAAGCTATTTGTAGAAACTTTAGACTTGTGTTTGCAAAGAAAATTAAATTTGAGCCCTAAATCCCACTGAAATTCTCTGAAAGTCGGATCCCTTGACTTCCTTAGGGTCTTTGGGAAATCTTAACCTCAGTTATTAAACTATTCTGACAGAGTGAGAGAGAGAAAGAGATTGACAGGGAAGTCCTCAAGGAATGATACTGACGTTGCTTGGAATAACCAAGATAGCAAGTGTTACCAGTGGTCTCTGCTGCTGTCAGAGCTTTTCCAAGTCTAATGAAAATTTATCTGGCATCTTTCCACTCTATGGGAGTTTTCTACAACATGTGACAGAAGAGAGATGTCTTCACACACTGCTGGTTCAGATTCATACTGATAAACCTCCCAACAGAACAAGTGGAAGCACACAGCTCATAGACAAAGAGTAAAAGCGTCAATCACCAAAAAACTTAAACACCTCTCCTTCAAAGAGCAAATATAAAGCATGTAA
>NW_020956323.1:0-10512 GCF_003031625.1 Empidonax traillii | reverse complement strand
AGCTTTTCCAAGTCTAATGAAAATTTATCTGGCATCTTTCCACTCTATGGGAGTTTTCTACAACATGTGACAGAAGAGAGATGTCTTCACACACTGCTGGTTCAGATTCATACTGATAAACCTCCCAACAGAACAAGTGGAAGCACACAGCTCATAGACAAAGAGTAAAAGCGTCAATCACCAAAAAACTTAAACACCTCTCCTTCAAAGAGCAAATATAAAGCATGTAACGCATTTCTATACTGTGTGTTATACCTACCAGCAATTGTAACCCATTGTAGTGATAATTTTAACAAACTATATTGTCATGAGATTAATTTATGACAGTATAGATTGAGTTTCAATGTAGCACTCACAAGTATTTATTAAAAACATACATTTGTAGGCACAGTGCAAGCCTTAGTCTAATAATGGCCAGTCTCTTTGTGAACGAAGAACCGGGGAAGGTCTTTACACCTTCCAGCCTGTGCATTGGATTTTTTAGGTGAGACACAGTGTGCGCGGAACTGAGCCCACCCTTTAATCCTGAGATTCATCTGCCGGGGCCAAGCGAGCTTGGACGATGGCAGCGAGGTCCTCAGGACGTAGATGGATTGCCTTACAGGGCTAACGAGCTCCATCTGCCCGGGTAAGCCTTAGTCTAGTCTCTTGTAAAATGACTAAACTTATAAGGTGAAAGTTAAAAGAATCAAATGCAAAAGCACAAGTAAGAAAGCTCTTAAATTTTGGAGATTTTCTGAGCCAGAGAAGTACTTACAGAACCAAGACTCTTGCTGGTTCAAGTGCATTTAAATCACCATCTGCTAACTCATATAATAAACCACTCAGGCAAATGTTTCTTTCAGAACAGACAAATGATAGTAACACAACATTATGCTTTTCAAACACTCAAACTGTTGGGAGAGGATTAGCAGCCGAAAAATGAAAACACTACAGTGACAACACCAGCAGAGATATGGCAGTAGGATCAGACAGTTGTTCACAGCTAACATAGCTGAATACCAAACTAAAATGTTACTTCTCAGTTTTATATGTGTAGATAACTCTTAACAGCATCTATCTCCTTTTCCAGTGGAGGAACAATTCAGAGGTACCACCCTAGGCTTTCTGGGATATTCAGCACACAGCTAATGGGCACTGTCTTCACAAGCCATTTTTGTGAATACATCCCTTAATTTATGATGCACCTTTACAAGCATACGATAGAAAATCTTTTAACATAGTAAATTTTTTTGTTTCTTTCCATATAATCACAGAAAATACATAATGTTTCAATTATAGAACTAACTCAGAAGATGAGTTAGAAAACTATTGGCAGAGTTTTAAAAGAAAACAAAAAGTAAAAAGCTTAGATCACACTATGTTCTCCTTTACATTCTCAAGAAGAAACAAAATTAGAAAACAACCTTCTCTCATAATTGCCCTGTTTCAGGAATATCCTGAAGACTCTTAGGTGGAAAATAGGAGCACTGTGGAACTATTTAGCACCTAACTGTTCAGTAAACTCACCTAAATTGTATGTTTTATGTGCTATCTTCACTGTTGCTATTATATTCCACTCATAAAAAAATAAAAAAAAAATAGAAGAGTTTAATTTCTGTAAAGATTTTGTTCTAGGAAACAAACATTTTCAAGAATTCTAGAATATTTTAGTTATTACTGCTGACTGGTTTGTTTAATTCCCCCTCCAAAGTCCTCCACCAGTATGGTACCGCTTCACAGCCTTCCTGTCGGTCACCCATAAAGCAGTTCTACTGTGCCACAGACCATTCATGTCATCACTCAATTAATATAACTTCAGATATCTGTGGCCAGGAAAGAGGTAAAGGAAGGCCAAAAAACCAAGTTTTAAAGAACAGACCTCTTCCCCCTCCTACATTTATAATAAAAAGCAGAGGTTCCCTTCAGCACTGGTGTGTGGTGGTGTCTTGCCTTCACACAGGTTTTTCAGCTAACATTTCTGCAGGATCACCTACTTCCACTTACTGCCATTTCTAAAAAATAAAATACATTACCCTGTCTTCCTATTATATTAATTTTTAAATTAAAATTCTTTGACCTTTCCTTGTAAGAATAATGTATTTGGAATCAAAAGAAATACTTTATTGGGCTGTAACATCCATCTCTTTATGTGCTACCCAGTGACAGGACAGCACTTAATCACAAAGGCTGTTCTACAGTATTTTTTATTTTTTTAGATCACATTCATCATTGCAGTATCCAAAGCAGACTGCAAACACTTCAGCATGAATTTAACTTCTCCTGAGTTTAAGAAAACGAAATATTTGAGATAAGGGAGAAGAAGGGGAGTTTGGCAGCAGCCTGAGGAGATGTCTGCTTGTCTGTTTAAAATGCTGGGAGAGAAACTCCTACTGCAAAGGAATGAAAGGGAATATGTCTATTATCGGGGGTGACCAATCCCTGTTATCTTTTTTCATTTATCATTTTCATTCATCATTTGTTTTCAATATCCAGTACTGTGTAAAACCAAATGGCTTTTATATTTAGCTTCTATTCTACATAAGCACATTTATGAACAATGTACTACTATTCATTACAACATTACCTTGAAAATTTGTATTTACAAGTGTGTAAGCAGCTTATCAGTGGATAATATAATTGTTAGCTACAATGTGGGAGTTTCAAATGTTCGCAATAATAGAAAGAAAAAATGTTTAGAGAAAATATTCCACTGAAAGATGTACAATGAGGAAGTCATCATTCCAAATATGATATTAAAGAAAAATCCTCTCTTCCAAAATATTAAAAATTCATGAGCTATTCAGCTAAACACCTCTCATTTCAAGAAAGTCTCTGACTAAAGGAATGAAATTTTCAGGCAGTTGTTAATCAGACATTTGTTGCAGCTTCCTCTTCTGTGGTTCAGATGCTGTGTGGGGTTTCATCCACGTGTCTGCAGGCCACTACCCCGGGTGTTTCTGACAGCTCCCCACGGTCCAGATGCCCTTGATGTCCCACTCCATTCCATGAAACCTGACAGATAGATACAGACAAGCTGCAGACCTGGGACCAACCTGGCCCTGCCACTGGTGGTGAGGGAGTTTTACGTCAGAGCAGTTGGAGTTCTGTTCCACGCCCTAGTCACAAACCCTCGAACCTAGCACCAGGGAAGTGCAGCAGCACGCACCCCCAGCACAGGGAAAGGACCTCTGTCCAGGCAGCACGCCACATGATAACACATCTGCTGCCATCAAAAACTAAGAGAGCTTTCAGGGAAAACAGCCTCCAGATCCAATTCAAGTTGGCACTAACCTAGCACTGCAGTGCTACGTTAATGATTGGGATCAATGATCTTAAAGTCTTTTCCACTCTAAATGATCCCATGATTCTATGCACCAGGCATGTAAGCTACTATATCATTACTAACATTGTTCAGCAGGGGAGTCTTAGAAGGTGTCAAAATGGGAAAGTGTCAAAATGAGAAAATCCAAACATTTCTGTTCACCTTTCATCTTCTGACACAATTATTCAACACTCTAATTCAGTATTTTTGATTTATTCCTTGGAGAACGTACAGAGTAATTAATTACCTTGACATGTAACTTCTGGACCATACGGTAATGTGCAATAAGAATAACCTAATCACACAAAAACTGCAGTACAGGCAATTACTGTCATGCAACAATATATTAATTGCAATGTGATATGGTAGTTTGCTCCCAAAATGGAATAATAAAGCTGCTTATACAGATAACTAGTGATAGAAGAGGTGACACAGGGCTACCTAAACACAGGCAATCTCTAAACAAAACTGAAGTTTGCAGATTACAGGTCAAAATGGATATTAGTGCTCCTGCACAAAGAGTAAATCATCATAGAGATCATCCTTTTATTAATACATACTGCTGAAACTCATCAGGAAAACATTTATAATATGTAAGAATAGGTAAGCCTGAAGTCACAGAGCTGGTATCCTCAGGAGGAGCAAATGGAAAATGTAATCCTTTCCAGCCTGCTGGAGTCTAGCTGTGTCTTGAATGATGTACTAGATGAAAATAGAAGCAAAAGTTACCTGGAGAGTGGTTTTCAAACCAAATAGGATGTTACTCGTATTTTTCACCCAAAATGAATGGAAGTTGAAATGAATAAAAATTAAGAATTAAAGAGCAAAATGCATCTCCAAATGTTAAGCTATGCAAATAAGTATACGGTGATGGCTAAATATTTTTCCATCAAAAGTAGTTTTGCCATCAAATGCATATTAATAAAAATTCTACCTGTTCAAAACTGTTTTCACAATGGAGAAAAAAAAGGGTTATTTTTCCCTAATTGGTTCGGTGACTTGAGAAAAGTTTAATAAATGACATGTATTTCCATTCTTTCAGATTACTTACATAAATGAGCAACAAAAATCCCAAGAGGACTTATTATCTGTTTAAAAATGAAAAAGCTTTATAGACCAGATCCTGCTCCCTCTCAGTATCAGGTGTACCTCATTACCTACACGGGGAATGTGCCAGTTAGTGTGATTTATTAACTTTTCTTGAAAGCTTTGCTAAATTTTATGTTCATTAGATACCAGGTTCGAGAAACACAAGAGCAAGGCAACAGTAACCTACCATGACTCTGGTCCTCACAAGCACAAAAGTATTAGCACTAATTAAACACCTCCAGACCTTCCTTTCTGCTCTGACTGTGCTTGTGTTGAGCTAATTGCTTCTCTCCTCCAGCACAAGCTTATCATGTCTGCCCTGCTGCATAGCAGCCAAATTCATGTTTTCTAAATGGGATCAACAGCCAGCAGACAGTAACTCTGATTGCTTCAGATCTTCTCAGGGTTCCACATAAGACAATTGAAAAGTTTTATGCAGACCAAATGATCTTACAGTTTTGCTCTGTCTGAAGTTTTTACATTAGGAAATAAGTTTGAACTCAAAATCTCTGTGGCCTTTTCATATCAAGTGCATTAATTAGAAAGATGGATAGGAAGGTCTTGATAGCAGCTTACATTACTATTGTGAAACACGAACATTTTCAGCTGGAGAGGACAGCTCAGTTAATATAAAGATTAAGAAGTACTAAAGAATCTGGGAGATATAAATGCCAAATATGTTTATCAAAAAAACCAGCTCTGAACTGATGGCACTGACTTGTGCTCTATTATTACTTGCTTCACAATCCCACATAAGAGGATTACTGTCTATTTTGGCACTATGTATAACAAGACTATACAGCACATCACCAAGGGGTTATATGAAGAGGCTGTCTTGTATCATCACACCCACACATATACACTCTTCAAGTCAAATCTCCCACTTCAGAAAACCACCAGCTGTCAGTTCCCTGAGCTCCACACCATTTTGTTACTCAAGAATATTAGGGGAAAAAAAAAAAAAAAGTCAAGAAGTCTTTTCAACAGGAGTGCAACACTGCCTAAATTAAGGGCAGAATTGTTGTATCATTTTTCAGCCCCTGCATACAAAAATAACCATGCTGCTCCTCACACCCTGTATCCTGATTCAATAAAAAAGCAGCAGACAGCAGTCCTAATTAAGAGCATCCAGAGACTCTCCGACAGAGTCACCAGGGTTACATTACCCTCTCTTCTAACGTTATGTGACTAATTCTTCTAATATCTCCAAACAATGAAAACTGAGATAAATCCAGTGCTAGAAGAGTTGCTTAGCCCAGCAGTTATACTTTGGAGAAATCCTAATGCTCAGACCACAAAAACTGATCTGGCCATCTTACTGAACTAGACAAGGGAAATTACTACATTCCTAATACACTGCACTATTTTTTTCCTATCAGGCCCAATTCAAACAAAAAGCAGCTGGCTCATAGCGTAGGATGCCCACCTGCTAATATAAACCCTCGGCCATCAAATTCTTCTACCACAATCCTTCAGCAGTCCTCTCACGTTCTTGACCAGTTACTCCTCCTACAGGAAAATGGTCAACCTTGACCCAGCCAATAGTAAAAGGTATCAGAAGGCCAACTTGGGCAAAACATGAGATGTCATTTCTCACATACCCTGAAACCGGGACATATGATAGATCCCTTCCTGTAATAATCAAGTATAAATACAAAGTACAAATCTGAGAATTAAAACATGGAGTATTCTTCAAAGCATTGCACTACATCAGACCCACAGTAAGCTCTTCTTTATGGAGGATTTAAATTTGGAGTGTGGGGATGCTGGAGAGGATGAAGAGGGGGATAAGGATAGAGAGAAGTTAGTTACAGATCTATGCGATCATAAAGAGCTCTCTTTCACCTTATCCAAATACTTAAAATTGTTACCCAAAGGAGTAATAGCTGTTCTAATGACAGTGCAGGAACTCTTGAAATTGTATTAGTTCATATATTCCTCTATTTTTCTCTGGTAAGTTGAATCTCTTATACTCATGGAGGCTGAGAAGGCATATACATACCCAAGGCTTCAGACTCGCTGGGCTTAAAAGCCTTTTTCAAGTAATTTCCCACTAGTTAGCCTGGTCAATATTAGTCAATCAGTTTTACCTCATTTCTCATAGAAGGCTTATCTTCTTTTAATTATCACAAATGCATGGGGACAGTTGCCTTAGCTACTTCTTTTATTTTGCCTTTCAAGGCCAAATGCCTCCCTATTTGCTGCCTGTGGCCTACTTGCTTCTGGGTGTCCAAAGCTAATGCAATTACCCCTAAACTCAATAAGCAAAGTGACCACATCTTACCAAAAATCAATTACTAACAAACATCGAGTAAGACCAGAAGCAAAAGCTAATGAGGAAAGGACTTTTTTAATATTTCCCACAGGTTCAGTCACAAGAGGTACTCACTCCTAAATGCAGAGGGTACTCTTTGAGAAGTGCTAGTCTTCCTTCTCCCCAAACTTGTAGAGAAGCCATGGGAGTAAACATATGGATGCTATTGCTTACTTTGCTTCTGCAGTCAAAGAAATTCACACCAGCCAGCTCTATCTTGGACATTATAATCACAATCCTAATAAACTATTCAGTCACTGAGGTCAATGAATGTATAGGGTTTCCACATATCAAAATAGTACAATTACTACTTAGGAACTATAATTTAGAGTACAGCTCTTCCATCAAGCATCAATTCAGTCCTCAGCTATGATTTTGAAAAATTATTTACAGTATGGCATTACATTACAATCATGTAGTGCTGAATTCAGTCTTTTTACTCTTGCTATGTGACTGGACTAATATTCCTACAGTAATACAATGCAGATGTGGTAAGAAATTAACATTTACTTGTTTCAGACAGCCCCAAAATCCCACTTCTTTCCTTCAGTCATGATATTTGCAGAAGAAACATAGTTTTCTGAAATTCTTGTTTCAGGTCAATTATATAATTTACCAGATAAATACTTAAATTTGTGTGTATCAGCAATACTATACTAAAGACTCAAAAAGCTCATGTGCCATTTCTTCCTGTGACTATAAAATTTCCCTAGGGATACTTTCACTATTTCTGTCACCAGACAGATGTATTAAATCAAGTTGATATACACTGCCCATCATCTTTACAGAAATTACAGACTCTAATATTATGTAGCAACTTTTTTACCTTTTTTAAATGGGAGGATTATCACTCAAGCTATTTGCACTCTAGGAGGTTACATTCTCCAATCTTTTTCACTCACTGGGAAGAAGTAACAAACAGAAATATAAATTTAGATTAAAATCACAAAGTGAAAAACTATTTTGCCGCTACTTTTTAAACACTAGCTACTGAAATAGCAGGGATCAATGAATGGCACAGAGAGGCCCACCAGGCAGAAGTGGAAAATGCTGTTCTGGGAGGAAGAAAAGCGTGGGTAGAAGCAAAGCTTCTCTGTTCTCTGCATTGTCAAAACTCCCCGGCCTTGACAGGGACTTTCCTGTACTCCACAGACACTTCCCAGCAACATTTTCAGCCCTTCCCATGGGCTCCACCCAGAACCCACTCTGGCTTTGTCCCTCACCACCTTGGACCACACAAAAGAGACACTGCCAGTCCCACACTGCTGCACTAAACCTCCTCTTCTTCTTCACATTTCCTGGTTTTAGTTCAGCTGAAAATTCCCACCTAAACAGAATCCTTAAGGTATTCTGCTCACAAACTTCACATGGGTTTGACCTCTGAGCCTATAAACTGATCTCTTTGGGACCTTTGATGGAAAAGGTAGTGTTTTCAATTGTCTTATACACAGCAAAATTTACCATGTCAACAGCTCAGCTGAATACAACAATTTCTCTTTAAGTACAGGGAAAGCTTAACAGCAACATCAGATAGTATCTTATAGAGTATTTCCCTTAGATGTTTGTAGAAGAAAACGAGGCTTGCTTGACACATTCTGTTTGAGTAATCACAGCTTAGCAGTGGTCACAACTATTTCCCTGTCTACTTTGAGTCCCTTGTGCCAGCAGAGGTTAAGGTTGGATATTAGGAAGAATATTTTACAGAGAGAATAATCAGACATTGGAATGGGTTGCCCAGGGGAGTGGTGGATTCACTGTCCCTGGAGGTTTTTAAGATGAGACTGGATGTGGCACTTAGTGCCATGGTCTAATAACCACGGCGATGTTGGATCAAGGGTTGGATGTGATGACCTCAGAGGTCTTTTCCAACCCAGCTGATTCTATGATCTACAAAAATACATTACTTAAAATTACTTCTGAGGAGGTTGGGTATTCAGGTTTTAATCTAACCAGGGACTGAAAAAAGTAGAAGTAGGAACCAAGCCGTGATTGAAAGCTCCTGACTTCAGGAGCCCACCAGCACCTTTGAGTGCCTACATGACACCTTAAGCCAACAGCTGTGAACAAACTGATGACAAACACTCGGGTAAACGACAACTTGAGTATGAAACAGCAAATCAGAAGATATCAGAAGATACACTCAGCTAATATATGGACTGTCCAAAATACTCTCCCTCACTCAGCTTTAACTAATACAGAAAGAAAAGGGTACAATCACAGGAGAACCCTTCCAGGATGTAATTTTTGTCACTTCAAAGAAGTTGACTGAAAACAGACAGATAAATATGGAAAGTAGTCACCAATCTACAAAAGCTTGCTAAATTCAAACAACTGAAGAGCTGGCAGCTGGTTTCAGAGCAGGACTGGATTTTAAGAAAATCAATGCTGAGACACTCTTGGGGATTTCATTCTAACCTGGTAAACATCAAAGATAAAAACTGCAGAAGGTAACCATCAGATTGAGGTCCTAATGTGCATGGTGCAATGCAAGTAAAGTGTTAAGGTCCATATAAGCAGGAAAAAAACTGGGAGCACTGAAAAAAATATCCTGGCAAGCTAATGAAAAAGAAGCAAACTGATGAAAAGGAACCTGTATTGAAAATGGGGAAGAGAATCTAAGAGGAACAGCATAAGAGCATACAATTAGTGGACACACAGTACTGCTTTGCATACTTCACATAACACAGTTCCTGTTTATTTTTCTTTGAATAATTTTCATATCTTCTTGTTCAAATTACAAGGAAAAATATACGTATTTTTTCCAACTGTATCTCCTCCAAATTCACCATAAAATGTAATTCATACCAGAGCACAACAATGCTTTTCACTGGTGTAATTTGTATTTGCTGCCAAGTAAGCTGTTTATCTACATGAGAGTTAGTGCTTTCAGATTAGACTATTGGGTCTAATGGCAACATAAAATAGCACTCTAATTTTTGTGTTCACACTTCTTGATTTCTCACGTAAGAACAAATTCCTTGTGGCAGAAGAGAAGTGGAAAGACCCAGGTTCATTCACTATCCCATTAATGCTGTGCAGCATGTCTGAATTTCTGGCCTTGTGACAGCATAACAGATGCCCAAACTCCCAACTGTTCACTGGCAAAGCAGGACAGAGCCCATACATCTCCGTGCTGCCAGGCACTGATATATTCTTCCTGATCATAGGAAATGTCCTACTTTTTCTGGGCACTTTGGAGGAGTTGGGGTCTGGATTTGGCTGACTCGGGTGAAATTAGCCTACATGCCCACTGCAGAGTTGACTGCTGGCATAACTTTACTAACTCCAGCCCATATGCCCAGGTTGTCCAACTGAGTTGCAAAAGTACCAAGGTGCTTGACTAAAAGCATGGACACCAAGAATCAGAACGTTAACAGAGCTTTTTGCTCCCTGTGCAGAACCCTTACTTCTACAGGCTCCCTGGGGAAAACGTTGCCCACTTCCAATTGTGCTGTTTCAGTACTTTATGATTACAGACCTAATGAGTCCCACCATCCCTGTAGCTGCTGAGGGGGTTGCAGAGACACCCTTGGACTTGGAGCTCAAATTCTGACAGCTCTGGAGACAATTCATAGGAAGGCAGGTGACTGGTTTGCCCTGCCCTCGGAGTCGATGTGACACTGCCCAATCCATCAGCAGCCAAGTCAATGCTAGCACTTACTTTGACCCTTACAGTCGAGAGAGGAAACAACTGCCAGGGGGGACCAGCTGAAATATGTGCCATTTTTGCATGGTAACTTCTCAACTGTTTTCAAAACAAATGGCAAAGGCATGTAAAAACAACAAAAAGGAAAACTGAGTTAAT
>NW_020956322.1:161893-175808 GCF_003031625.1 Empidonax traillii | reverse complement strand
TGCCCTGTGCCAATCCCTTGGGTCGTCTGCACCACTTCTGGTGGGGAATTGCCTGCGCTGTCTTCCCCTTCTCGGGGCGTGGGGCGAAAATCGCCCTTGTCACGGAGCAGCTGCAGGCTCTGCTCCTCCGGTGATCCAACAGCGGCCCCTGCTGACCGGGATTGGAATTGCTCTAAAAAGAGAGGAATACCACACACACTCCTTTTTTGAGGCGGAGTTTTGGTACAGGAATATTTGGTCGTTTTTGTGTCCTTTCGTTGTTCCACCAATACATATACATCCTTTATTAAAGGGCTGTTATTTTTTGATTTCTCCATACTTTTCACTTGGAGCCTCTTAATTTTGGATTTACAATTGCAGGGCAGAGCATAGAATATCCCCCATGTAAGATTCCTGTGGGTCTGTCTTTGCAGTTCTTACAGGCACTTCTTGTCAGAGGTCATTGTGTGAGCCTCTTTTTCTTTCTTTCTTTCGAGGTGGGATGCAAGCGTTTGTTTGGGCTATTGGCACTGCATTTCAGACGAGCAAGGTCAGCATTTTCCAGCCAGGGTGAATCCAAAGTTATCTCTGGCCCTTCTTGTAATTGATCATTCTATGAGCGTGCTTTTGCTCTTTCTTTCGAGGTGGGATGCAGGCAGTGGTTGAGGCTATTGACACCGGAGTGCAGATGACCAAGGTGAGCGTTTTCCTGCCAAACTGAATCCAAGGTTATCTCCGGCACTTCTTGTCAGTGGTCATTCTGTGAGCATCCTTTTGTTCTTTCTTTCGAGGTGGGATGCAGGTGGTGGTTGGAGCTGTCAGCACCAGAGTGCAGACAAGTAAGGTGAGCATTTTCCTGCCAGTAAGAATCAGATGGTGCTTCTGTAGCATTGTAATTTTGGTGAATCTAAGTACGTCCCTTGTAATTTGGGGTTTTTTTGGTGGTGCCACAACCTGACAAGTGTCAACAGAATGGGAAGGAGGTCAAGACGGGCAAGGTCAGTGATGTCACTGATGTCCCCAGTGATGTCACCACTGTCCCTGTGATGTCACTGCTATCCCTGTGATGTCACCAGAAACCTGTGATGTCACTGGTCTTCAGTGCTGTCACTGCTGTCAGCAGGAGTGGTCCCTGTGTCCCCAGTGATTTTACGGCTGTCCCATGTGATGTTACCACTCTCTCCAGCGATGTCACTGTTCCCCAATGATGTCAGTGAAGTCCCTGTTATGTCACCACTGACCCCAGCAGTGGCACCATGTCCCTGAGATGTCACCAGACCCCTGTGATGTCACCACTGTCCCTGGTGATGTCACAGTTCTCCCTGTGATGTCACAACTGTCCCCAGTGGGGGCACCATGTCCCCTATGATGTCACCAGGCCCCTCTGATGTCACCAATGTCCCCGATGATGTCACTACTGTCTCTATAATGTCACCCCTGTCCTTGTGAAGACACAAATGTCCCTCAGACATGAGGGCTGTCCATTTCTTGTCACCAATCCCCTGTGATGTCACTGGTCCCCAATGATGTCGCTGATTTCCCTATGACATCACCACTCCCCCCTGTGATGTCACCAGTGTCAGCAATGAAGTCACTGGTGTCTCTGCCATGTCACCCATGTCCCTGTGAAGTCACTGATGTCCCCAATGATGTCACTGATGTCCTTGAGAGATCACAGCTGCCCTTTTGTTGTCACCAGTCTTCTGTGATGTCACTGGGCCACAGTGATATCACTGCTGTCTCTGTAATGTCACCACTCTCCCCTATAACGTCACCAATGTCCCCCATGATATCACTGCTGTCTCTGTGTTGTTATCCAGGTCCCCTGTGATGTCACTGGTGTCCCTGTGACATCATGGCTTTCCCTTTGTTTTCACCAGTCCCCAGTGATATTTCTGGTCCCAAAGATGCCAGTGCTGTCTCTGTGATGTCACCACTGTCCCCAATGGTAGCACCATGCCTCCATGATGTTCCTGATGTTCCTGTGATGTCCCTGATGTCCCTTTGTTGTAAGCAGTCCCCTGTGACATCACTGCTCTCCAACGATCCCACCGCTGTCCCAGTGACTTCACCACTGTCCTCAGCAGTGCCTCTGTGTCCCTATGATGTCACCCATGTCCTTGTGATGTCACCTGACCCCTGAGATGTCACCGATAGCTTTGTGCCATTGCGTCTGTCTCTTTCTTGTCAACACTCCCCTGTGATGTCACTGATCCCCAGTGATGTCACTGACTTTCCTGTGATGGTACCCCTGTCCCCTCTGATGTCACTGATGTCCCCAACAATGTCACTGTTGTCTCTGTGATTTCACCCCTGGCCTTGTGAAGTCACAACTGTCCCTTTCTTGTCACCAGTCCCCTGTGACGCCACTGCTGTCCCCAGTGATATCAACCATGTCCATGTGATGACACCACTCTCCCCTGTGGTGTCACCACTGTCCCCGATGATGTCACTGCTGTCTCTCTAACATCATCCTTGTCCTTGTGAAGTCATTAATGTCCCCAATGATGTCACCCATGTCACTGTGATACCACAGCTATCCCTTTGTTGTCACCAGTCCCCTGGGATGTCACTGTTCCCCAATGGTGTCACTGATGTCCCTGTGATGTCACTAATGTCACCCATGATGTCACTGGTGTCTCTGTGATGTCACCCCTGGCCTTGTGAAGTCACTGATGTCCCCTGTGATGTCACCAATGTCCCTGTGACATCACAGCTGTCCCTTTATTCAACAGTTCCCTTTGATGTCACTTTTCCCCAGTCATTTCGCTGCTGTCTCTGTGATGTCACCACTGTCCCCAGCAGTGGCTCCATGTCCCTGTGATTTCATCGATTTCCCTGTGACATCACGGCTTTCCTTTTTGTGTCACCGTCCCCTGTGATGTCACCAATGTCCCCAGTGACTACAGCAATGTCCCTGATGATTTCACTTGTATCTCTAAAATGTCAACCCTGTGCTTGTGAAGTCACCCATGCCCCTGTGACATCACAGCTGTCCCTTTATTGTCAGCAGTCCCATGCGATGTCACTGGTCCCAGTGATGTCACCCACGTCTCTGTGATGGCATCAGTGTCCCTTGTGATGTCACCCATGTCCCCAGTGATGTCACTGGTGTCTCTGTGATGTCACCCATGTCGTTGTTATGTCAGCGATGTCCCCTGTGATGTCACAGATGTCCTGTGACATCACGGCTGTACCTTTGTTTTCAAGAGTTCTATGTGATGTCACTGGTCCCCAGTAACATCACTGCTTTCCCTGTGATGTCACCAATGTCTTCTGTTATGTCACCATTCTACACGGTGATGTCACTGGTTTCTCTGTGATGTTACCCCAGTCCCCTGCAACTTCACCGATGTTCCTGTGACATCACAGCTGTGTCTTTGTTGTCACCAGTCCCCTGTGATGTCACTGGTTCCCAGTGTTGTCACTGCTGTCCCTGTGATGTCGCCACTGTCTCCAGCAGTGTCTCCATAATGTTAACAATTTCCCAGTGAAAACACAGCTTTCCCTTTGTTTTCACCACTTACCTGTGATGTCACTGGTCCTCAGTGATGTCACCCACGTCCCTTTGATTTCACCAGACCCCTTTGATGCCACTGATGTCCCTATTAAATCACGGCTGTCTCCTTGTTTTAACCAGCCCCCTATGATGTCACTGGTCTCAAATGATGTCACTGCTATCTCTGTGGTGTCACCACTGTGCCCGGAGGTGGCACCTTGTTCCCGTGATGTCACCGATATCCTTCTCATGTCACCATACCCCTGTGATGTCATTGATGTCCCTGTTATATCATGGCTGTCTCTTTGCTGTCATCAGTTCCCTGTTATTTCACTGGTCCCCAGTGATGTCCCCCATGTCCCTGTGTTGTCACTACTGTCCCCTGTGATGTCACCAATATCCCTAATGATGTCACTAATGTCTCTTTGATGTCAGTCATGTACTTGCGATGTCACTGGTGACCCATCTGATGTCACCAGTGCCTGTGACATCACAGCTGTCTCTTTGCTTCCACCTATCACCTATGATGTCACTCTTCCCCAGTGACATCACCTATGTCCCTTTCATTTGGTTAGGGTTAGGCTTAGTGTTAAGTTTAGGTTTAGGGTTGTTATGGTTAGAGTTAGGGTTAGGTTAGGGTTAGGATTAGGATTTAGATTTAGGGTTAGGGTTAGGTTAGGTTTAGGGTTAGGGTTAGGGTTTAGGGTTAGGGTTAGGGTAAGGGTTTGTGTTAGGGTTAGGGTTAGTTAGGGGTTGGGTTAGGTTTAGGGTTAGGTTTAGGGTTAAGGGTTTAGGATTAGGATTAGGGTTAGAGTCACAGGTTTAGGGTTTAGGTTTACGGTTAGGGTTAGGGTTAGGTTTAGTGTTATGGTTAGGGTTAGAGTTAGGGTTAGGTTTAAGGTTAGTGTTTGGTTTGGGTTTGTGGTTAGTGTTAGGGTTAGGATTGGGGTTTAGGTTAGGGTTAGGGGTAAGGGTTTAGGTCTTAGGGTTAGGGTTAGGGTATTGTTAGTTTTAGGGTTAGGTTTAGCGTTAGGGTTAGGTGTAGGTTTAGGGTTTGGGTTAGGTTTAGGGTTAGGTGTTAGGGTTAGGGTTTTAGGGTTAGGGTTAGGGTTACAGTTAGGGGTTAGTATTTGTGTTGCTTTCCCTGTGATGTCACTGCCTTCACCAGTGATGTCACATCCTCTGTGATGTCACTGATGTCCCCAGAGTTGGCACAGCTGTCCCTTGATGTCATTGCTATCCCTGTGACTTTAGCAGTCTTCAGTGATGTCACTGCTGTCTCCACGGATGTCTCCACTTTCCTATGTTATGTCACTGCTGTCCCCAAGGGTGGTCCCTGTGTCTCCAAAATGTCACTGCTGTCCCTGTGATGTCATCGCTGTCCCAAATGGTAGCACCATGTCCCCATGATGTCACTGATGTCCCTATGATGTCACCAGACCCCTGTGATGTCACTGGTCTCTTGTGATGTCACTGCTATCCCCTCTGATGTCACCAATGTCCCCAGTGATGTCACCGCTGTCTCTATAATTTCACCAGGGGTGTCACCACTGTGTCCTGTGATGTCACTGCTGTCCCCAGGGGTGGTCCCTGTGTCCCCCGTGATGTCACTGGTCCCCAATTATGTCACCCCTGTCCCTCTGATGTCACCATTGCCTTGTGATGTCACCAGTGACACTATCGGTGTCACTGGTGTCTCTGTGATGTCCTTGCTGGCCTTGTGAAGTCATCGATGTCCCCTGTGATGTCACAGATGTCCCCGTTGATGTCACTGGTGTCTCTGTGATGTCACCACTGTGCCGAGCCATGGCACCATGTCCCTGTCATGTCACCAATGTTAGTGAGGTCCCTGTGACATCACGGATGTCCCTTTCTTGTCAACAGTCCCCTGTGATGTCACTGGTCCCCAATGATGTCACCCGTCTCCCTGTGATGTCACCACTGTCCTCTGTGATGTCAATAATGACCCAGATGATGTCACTGGTGTCACTGTGATGTCACCTTGTCCTTGTGAAGTCACTGACGTTCCCTATGATGTCACCAATGTCCCTAATTATGTCACCACTGTCACTGTGATGTCACCAGACACCTGTGATGTCACTGGTGTCCAGTGATGTCACTGTTGTTCCCACAGTTGTCACCATGGTCCCCTGTGATGCCACTACTTTCCCCAGGGGTGCTCCCTGTGTCCACAATGATGTCACCACTCTCCCCAGCCATGTCACTGGTCCCCAATGATGTCACTGATATCCCTTTGATGGCACCAGTGTCCTTCAATGTCACCGCTGTCCCCAGGGATGTCACTCGGTGTCCTTGAGATATCACTGGTTCCCAGTGATGTCACCCCTGTCTCCAGGGTGTCACCCATGTCCTGGGGGTGGCACTTGCAGCAGACTCCAAAGACAAACATTCAGACTGTTGGCAGGCAATGACCTTTATTAACAACACTCATAGATCTTTTCTGGTCTTTTCCGCTGTCCACGCCACACAAGTTATTCTTCATTGGCTCTGTGCCTCTGTACATGCTCCAGCTCATCTTCTGAGAGGTGCTCAGTGTCTTTGCGCCTGCTGGCACATCTCAGAACAACACCTGTTACTGCAGTTTTTCCTCTTCTGCTTTCTCATTCTGGATGTTTACATTCCTTTACCAGCTCACAGTTGTAACTGCTCGAATTCAAGGCCTAAGCTGCCCACAGCCCAGCCCTTTCCCACAATTCCCCCTTTTTGTTTTCTGGATGAGCACTGGCAGGCAGTAAATGCCCAACTTTACCACTTGTTTGGTCCAGACACTAAAACTCTCTCCATTCAACCACCCATCAATGCCAAAAATCCTTTGTCCTGTGCTATCCTCCAAGTTGCCGCCTGCAAGCCCGCCATGCTCCTGTACATGAAACAGAGCAGGGTTTTTAAGGATTAACTAAGATGGAGTTTGGTACCACCTTCTGTCAAAGATGCTCTGGTCATGTTGAAATATAACAGAGACAGCTTGTTCTGTTCTGCTGACTGTACTGAAGTAAGAGATAGAAGGGATGTTCTTTGAGCAGCCCAGCAGTCATGAATAAAGATAAGGTAGGCATTTGAGGGGGATAAGAAGGCCATGGGTCAGGAGATTTTGCAAACTCCAGAAACTAGGTCATTAAACAAAGAAAGTTGAAAAGTTCACATGAGGAAGAAGGGTAAAAGACCCCCAAGGTGAGGCTGAAGAACAGGAATGACCACCTAACCATCCCCCCAAAAAAGATGATTCTAGAAGACTCTGCCCCAAGTTTCGCCTAAACCCCACCTAGTATCACTATGCATGGTTAGATGTTGCAATCATATGAATAGGTACATAAAGATGTTGGAACCTCTCATGAAAACTGTCTAAATTACCTGGTTTTTCACTGGAAACTTGGGAGCTAGTTTGTCAAATGCGAGTTGGCCAGCATCCCCAACGGTGCTCAAAATAAATACATTGCTGTTTAAAGACAAAATTTGTCTCTTGAGCACTTAATTCTGTGCTGGTTTTGCATCATTCCTGGCAAGCCAGCAGCAGTTAACTCCAGTGGTGCTGGAATCCAGGGGGCCTGGGGATCCTCAGGGGCCCCCGACTGGATCTTCAGTCAGCGAGACTCCCCGACCCCTTGGCTTCTCACACAGGTGGACGGACAAGGACTTCTGCTCAACATACAAAGGTATTTATTTTTGCTTTTTTTTTTTTTTTTTATTTCATTGAATTTACCCCTTAAGACAGAGATGGGACGTTGTCTCATAGGGTTATGAGATGCCTTCTCGGTTTGTATGATATTGCATTTGGCAAAAAATTGTTCATTTTGACTTGAAGATTTGGGGGCTTTGTTCTTATGCTTCCTTTCGGTTGTCTTAAGATTTGGGAAGTGAAAAGTTTCCTTTAGGTTTTCTTAAGATTTGGGGAGCTAAGATGCTAAGTTTCCTTTGGATTTTCTTCTTGTCTTCTTAAGGAAGTCCTGGAATGTAACAACTGAAATAGCTCTCTGCGGTTTTATCTGTTTGATTTGTTTTGTTTGCTGTCTTGTTCTTTGTTTTAAATTAGTCAACTAAATATCTTTTATGGGAAGGGATTCTGGTAACTCTGAGCGAGTAGCTGAGAACTTACCATGCTGTTTGAAACCTAGAATTAAAATTTGTCCTGTTTGTAACTGCTCATTTTATGTGAGTGCTCTATGCAACCATTGCCATAAATACACTTTAGGACCCAGGGGAATGCAAGAGATAGGGCTAAATCGAACTCTGAATTTATATTGTATGGGGTGCGGGGCTAATCAAGGCTTGGAAGAAACCCAGTGGGCCAGATATCAGTCCTACGACTAATAGGTTTGTGTTTCTAAAAGTTTCCTCCAATCTGCTGTGAAGTGTGTATTTTGTAGTCTACAGTGACATCTTGTGACTTTGTGTGGTAATGCAATTAAACCGTGTAAAACAGATGAGAGAAGGAAACTTTTGGGCAAGCTTGGAGTGTGTCAGTGTGTGTATGAGACACAGTTTTTACTGCAAGGCGAGTGAGGAGTCCCAGTCTGTGGTTCTGTGCTGGGCACAGGCCACAAACGGACGAAGTGATCCATCAGTGAATATATGAAGTGGTGGGATAGACTGAGGAATATTTTGAGACGAGAACCAGAGTTTTATAAGAAACCCACTTGGCAAGAGGATGTTGAGTGGAGCAGAGCATAGTTAGAATTGGAACAAGAAATTCAGTGGTAAGAAGTGCTTGAAGAATTACGAGGAACATTGCATAAATTTATAGATCATTTAGAACGAAAGGGATATGATCTATTAGTAATTGAGAACTTTAGTAATTGGGAACCTGTGTGGGCTCATGATCCTTATATAGGGTGGTATATTACTAATGCTAGGAGTGTTCAATAATTTGATTTAATCTGATGAACAGGGGTTGTAGCTAAGGTATGTTATCCTCTCAAAGAGACTGAGAAATAAGGCTAAATAGAGGTCTTGGACTGTGGTGTGTGCTCTGAGAAAACCACAGTGCCACCAAGAGCAACTGATACGTTGTAGATAGATATATCAGACTCCTTAGAGAGATGGGGAATGGGTTGAGCAAAGAGATAAATACCAAGACACCTCTGGGGATGCACTGTAAAACACTGGAAAGAATTAGACAGAATTCCTGGAGGGAATCTGAACAAAAAGACATTCTTAAAGTACTGTCAAAACTGGTGGCCTCTGTATACATTGGGTGATGGTGAAAAATGGCTACCCAAAGGAAGTCTTAATTACACTACAATTTTACAGCTCATGCTGTTTCTCCGTAAAAAGCAAAGATGGGATGAAGTAATGGACGCAGATATGTTTTTCACCTTAAGAAATAAACCTGAATGGCAGAAAAACTCCTTTAATTCCAAATTCAAATATTAGGGGTCATGGCAGAGGGCAGGCAATGCGAGGACAAGGACGAGGGGGCTCACCTTTCCAACAAGCAAGAGTGGGACAAAATCAATGTGCCCATTGCATGCAGGAGGGACACTAGAAACGGGATTGCCCCACATTGGCAAATGGGAACCCAGGAGGAGCTGTCGTTGCTCATCAGACCAGGGAATGAGGGGGACCAGTGAGTCATTCCCTAGCAGACCCACTGGTTAAAATGGGGCAGGGGGAAGGTGAAGAATTAGACTTTCTGATCAACACTGGAGCCACACTTTTGGTTTTAAACCAAGAACTAGTGCCTAAAAGTGATAAATTTGGTCAAGTCGTGGGAGTAACAGGCCTTGTGTAGTCATCGATGTCCTCTATGATTTTACAGATGTCCCCACTGATGTCACTGGCGTCTCTGTGGTGTCATCACTGTCCCCTGTGATGTCAACGTCTCCGATGATGTCGTGCTGTCTCTGTGATGTCACCACTGTGCTGAGCCGTGGCACCATGTCCCCATCATGTCACCGATGCCAGTGATGTCCCTGTGACATCACGACTGTCCCTTCGTTGTCACCAATCCCCTGTGATGTCACTGGTCCCCAGTGATGTCACCAATGTCCCTGTGATGCCACCACTATCCCCTTTGATGCCACCAGTGTCACCGATAATGTCACTGGTGTCTCTGTGATGTCACACCTGCCTTGTGATGTCACCGATGTCCCCTGTCATGTCACAGATATCCCTGTGACATCACAGCTGTTCCTTTGTTGTCAACAGTCCCCTGTGACGTCACTGGTCCCCAGTGATGTCACTTCTGTCTCTGTGATGTCACCACTGTCCCCAGCGGTGGCACCATGTCCCTGTGATGTCACCAGATGCCTTTGATGTCAGCGATGTCCCTGTGTCATTGCAGCTGTCCCTTTATTGTCACCAGTCCCCTGTGATGCCACTGGTTCCCAGTGATATCACTGATGTCCATGTGATGTCACCACTGTACACTGTGGTTTCACCAATGTCCCTGATGATGTCACTACTGTCTCTCTATTGTCACCCTTGTCCTTATGAAGTCACCAATGTCCCCAGTGTTGTCACTGATGTCCCTGTGATGTCACCAATGTCACCGATGATGTCACTAGTGTCCCTGTGATGTCACCCCTGGCCTTCTGAAGTCATCGATGTCCCCTCTGATATCAAAGAAGTCCCCATCACTACTGTCCTCAGCAGTGGCACTATGTCCCCGTAAGGTCACCGATGTCCCTATGATGTCACCAGACACTTTTGACTTCCCCGATGTCCCTGTGACATCACAACTGTCCCTTTGTTTTCACCAGTCCCCTGTGATGTCACTGGTCCTCAATGCTGTCACTGCTGTCTCTGTGATTTCATCCCTGTCCCTGGGATGTCACTGATGTCCCTGTGACATCGCTGCTGTCCCTTTGTTTTCACCATTCTCCTGTAATTTCACTGTTCCCCAATGATTTCACGGATGTCCCTGTGATGTCACCACTGTCCCCTATGATGTCACCAATATCCTCGATGATGTCAATGTTGTGTCTGTAATTTCACCCCTTCCCTTGTGAAGTCACCAATGTCCTATTTGATGTCAGTGATTTCCCTGTGACATCTCAGCTATCCTTTCATTGTCACCAGTCACTTGTGATGTCACTGGTCTTTAACGATGTCACTGCTGTCTCTGTGATGTAACCACTGTCCCCAGCAGTGGCAAAGATGTCCCTGTGATATCACCTATGGTCCTGTGACATCACAACCTTCCCTTTCTTTTCACCAGTCCCCTGAGATGTCACTGGTCCCCAATGGTGTCACCGCTGTCCCTGTGATGTCACCACTATCCCCTGTGATGTCAGCAATGTCTCTAAGTCACTGGTCTCTCTGTATTGCCCAACCCTGTCCCTGTAAAGTCACCCATGACCCTGTGACATCAGGGTTGTCCCTTTGTTTCCAACACTCCCCTGTGATGTCTCTGGTCCCCAGTGATGTCATCGACATACCTGTGATGTCACCAGTGTCCTAGATGATGTCACTGGTGTCTCTGCGATGTCACCCTTGTTTTTGTTATGTCAGTAATGTCCCCTGAGATGTCACGGCTGTCCCTTTGTTTTCAACAGTCCCCTGTAATGTCACTGGTCCACAGTGACATCACTGCTTTCCCTGTGATGTCACCAATGTCTTCTACCCGATGATGTCACTGGTGTCTCTGCGAAGTTACCCTGGTCCCCCGCGACTTCACCCGTGTTCCTGTGACATCATGGTTGTCTCTTTGTTTTCACCAGTCATCTGTGATGTCACTAGTCCCCAGTGATGTCACTGCTGTCCCCAGTGATGTCACCCCTGTCCCCAGCAGTGGTACCACATTCCCGTGATCTTAATGATTTCCCAGTGACATCATGACTGTCCCCTTCTTCTCACCAGTCACCTGTGATGTCACTGGTCCTCAGTGATGTCAGCCATGGTCATGTGATGTCATCAGACCCCTTTGATGTCACTGATGTCCCTGTTACATCACAGCTGTCCCCTTGTTTTAACCAGCCCCCTGTGATGTCACTGGTCCCCAGTGATGTCACTGCTGTCGCTCTGGTGTCACCACTATGCCCAGCGGTGGCATCTTATCCCCATGATGTCACCAGACCCCTGTGATGTCACCGATGTTCCTCTTATATCACAGTTGTCACCGATGTCACTGATGATGTCCCTGGTGTTTCTGTGATTTCACCCCTGGCCTTGTGCACTCACTGATGTTCCCTGTGATGTCGCCAATGTACCTGTGACATCACAGCTTTCCCATTGTTGCCACCAGTCCCCTGTTATGTCACTGGTTTCCAATGATGTCACTGGCGTCTCTGTGATGCCACCACTGTCCCCAGTGGTGGCTCGATGTCTCCATGATGTCACTGATTTCCCTGTGACACCTTTTTTGTCTCCAGTCCCCTGTGATGTCACTGGTCTCCACCCATGTCCCTGTGATGTCATGTCTGTCCCTTTGATGTCACCATTGTCCTTGATGATATCACTGGTGTCACTGTGATGTCACCTCTGTCCCTGTGTTGTCAGGTATCTTTGTGTGTATTGAACAGTAGACCTACACTTAAAAAACACCCTAAACCCAAACCTAACACTAAACCTTAACCCCTAACCATAACCCTGTTCCTTACTCTAACCCAAACCTTACCTAAATCCTATCCTAATCTAACGCTAATGCTAAACCTTACCCTAAATCCTAGATGCTAACACTAACCCTAACCCTGACTCACCACCTATCTAGTGCAGTTGGTGCACCACTCCTGGCACTACACAAGGAGCAAGAGCTTTCTGTGCGGGCACCTTTGGTCTGGGAGGTGTCTTTTTCCATCCTGAATTTTGGCTGGTTGTCTCAGTTTAATGAGACAGAAGTGTTTTGCTGAGGAGGATGAATTATGAGGAAAAACCAGAACTCCTACATCTAAGCAATTGTAAATCTGAAATTAGGAGGCTCCGATTGAGAAAGTGTGAAGAAAGGAAAAAAATAACAGCCCTTTAATACAGGATATATGTGTATTGGCAGAACAACAAAAGAACACAAAGAAAACAACCAAACAATAATCCTATACCCAAAAGTCCCCTTCAAACAAAAAAGTAAACAGATCAGTTTGCGTTTTTTTGGTGCAATTGGAACCACAGCCAGCAGGGGGCGCTGTTGGATCACTGGAGGAGCAGAGCCTGCAGTGTGCTCTGGTGTCCAGCAGGGGGCGCTGTTGGATATGGCGGTTGCCATGGGGGGTCCCTGGGGGTGAAGGAGAAACCCAAAATGGAGATTTTCCCCCCACACCGAGAAAGGGAAAGAGGAGAGAAGGGGTTCTTCCCAAGAAAACTCACACTGTCTGTGACTGGCTGTGTGACTTCCCCTTTTCCTTGATGTGCATAAAAAAAGAAAACAACTGCCAAAAACATGGGAGCAGAGGAGGGAAAAAAGTGTGACCTCCTTCCCATGTAGTTCCTCTCTGATGAAGTCTGAGCAGGTCTGGGCTGGGGGCAGAAAACAGGGCACAGGCAAACTGGGGCCAAGCGTCCAGGCTGAGAATAAAGAAACCTTGGAGCTTTTCCAACCCACACCTTTTCTCACTTCAGGCAATAATGAAGTGTCCTGTTTCCCAGGAGAGGGAAAAGATAAGAAAACAAAAAAAACCCCTCCTCATCCCTCCCCACAGACTTTGAGGGCCATCAGTCTGGAATGTGAGTCCCTGACCAGTTCTTTCGTGTTGCTCAATCACCCAAGGCAAGACCAACCTGCCCATTCAACATCCCTCCCACAAAGTGGGGAAGGGGAGGAAGGAAAACATTCAATGCTCAGTTCCTTTTTTCCTTAGAACAAGCAAATGTGTCCCACTGTGGGCCGGCCATTTTAGCCCAGCTCTCCTACAAGAGAATGACTGCCCTTCCACCCAGGAAAGAAAGCCCTGAGTCTGCGTCTCTCCAGTGCAGTTGCTGCGCCACTCTCGGCACTGCACGAAGAGCAAGAGCTTTGTGTGCAGACACCTTTGTCTGGGAGGTGTCTTCATCTGTACCGAACCCTAGACCTAAACTTAAAAAATACTCTCAATCTGAAACTAACAACAAACCATAACCCCTAATCATAACCCTATCCCTTACTCTAACAAAAACATTACTCAAACCCTAACCCTAACCTTAACCCTTAACCCTAACCTTAACCCTAACCCTTAACCCTAATCCTAAACCCTAACCCTAGCCCTAACTCTAGCCATAGCCCTAGCCCTAAACCTAACCCTAACCTAAACCTAAACCCTAAACCCTAATCCCAACCCCTAAGCCTAATCCCAACCCCTAAGCCTAATCCCTAAGCCTAAGCCTAATCCCTAAGCCTAAACCTAAGCCTAAAGCCTAAACCTAAAACCTAAAGCCTAAGTCTAAGCCTAAACCTTAGCCTAAACCTAAGCACAAACCCTAAGTCTAAAATTAAGGCTAAGGCTAAGCCTAAACCCTAAAACTAAGCCTAAGGTTAAGCTTAAACCCTAAACCTAAGACTAAGCCTAAAAC